>NW_007232709.1:23066-42696 GCF_000164805.1 Carlito syrichta | reverse complement strand
GCGGCCACTGCACTCCAGTCTGGGCGACTGAGTGAGACTCCAACTCAAAAAACAAACAAATAAACAAAAAACGTTTCCAGTAACATGTGTCTCCTCTCCCCAATTTATGGTGAGGTCCTTGAGGGCAAGTCCCGTTATATGAGAGAGACACCGGGGAGGACGGTCAGATGCTGGGAAATAAGTCTCCCCCTCCTGCCCCTGCCACGCCCCCTTGCTCTACCTCACCTGGCCTCTGGGGGCGCTCTGACTCCCACGAGCCAGGCCTGGCTCGGCAAATCTTACTCATCCCAAATCTCACTCATCCCTCTAACCAGATGAAGTTGGCCACAGGTTGGCTTGGCCAGCCGCTGGCTGAGATCCCACGTGACACCAGCTCCACGTCCTGTTCCACACTCCCACCTTACCCCAATTTAAATCAGACCGCTCGGAGACTTGTAGCTCCCTGTAGAGGTAATTTACTGCGACTGGCTAATCTTGGCCCCGGCAGGTGACCCCCACAATCAAATAACCAATAGCAGCAGCATTTCTGCAGCACTTACAGCCTCAAGATGTGCCACAGGAGAAAACTGGGTTCGATATTTCATGAATGCAGTGTTCCCAGTGGTGCTTTCTTCATCTGATAGAGTTTTAAGACTGGTGTATGTTTTCTTCCCAAACGCACAAATTTTATTACACTAATGAATGTCCATCTAGCAACACCTAATTTTTAAAAAATCCTATTGCCTTACGCTTGACTCTTCCAGGAAGGTGTTTATATTTATGGACTCTATATGGATGGAGCATCCTGGGATAGAAGGAATGGGAAGCTCACAGAATCCACCCCCAAGGTGCTCTTCATGCAAATGCCTGTGCTGCACATCTTTGCCATTAACTCTACAGCACCCAAAGACCCAAGGTTGTACGTGTGTCCTATTTACAAGAAACCCAGGCGAACTGATTTGACCTTCATCACGGTGGTATATCTGCGAACAGTGCTGTCCCCAGATCACTGGATCCTGAGAGGAGTGGCCCTCTTGTGTGACATCAAATAAGTTCATTTTCATCTGCTGAGGGCACCCAAAGCCACACAGAAAGACTGTGCTGCTGAGGGACTCAGTGCTGTGCGTGTTTTTTCTCCCTGATCGTTGCTTGATCACTTTCTAAATTAAAAGTTGATGTTGTAAAATTGCTTGTGCATGTGTCCTCCCGTCACATCAACATTTGAAAGACCATTCTAAATTAATACTTTTTATTCTAGGAAACCACACTCCATTATAATTATTTTTAAAGATAAAGTCCTATCTTGATGTTAGTACACTTGGGAAGGTTTGAATTTTAAAAATCTAAAACAAAGTGTTGATGTGTTATATCCTAAAAGGAGCCAAGTAGATGAAAATTTTTCCTTCAAATAAAAACCACTTTCCCTTGAATAAAATCTGCTCATCTCTTTGTGTTTGTGCCAGTGTGATGTCTTTTGAGCTTGAGCTTCTCTGTGTATTTGTTTTCTCGGAGTTTTTTGGGGGGGTC
The DNA here is from genome assembly GCF_000164805.1 of Carlito syrichta. Classification (NCBI taxonomy): domain Eukaryota; kingdom Metazoa; phylum Chordata; class Mammalia; order Primates; family Tarsiidae; genus Carlito; species Carlito syrichta. The sequence continues at coordinate 41,190 of NW_007232709.1, read as the reverse complement.
TGAGTCACACTCTGTTGGTCAGGCTGGAGTGCAGTGGCATAATCATGGCTCACCGCAGCTTCAACCTCGTGGGTCCAGGTGATCCTTCTGCTTCAGCCTCCCAAGTAGGTGGGACTACAGGTGTGTGCCACCACACCTGACTAATTTAAAAAAAATTTTGTAAAGACAAGGTCTTGCTATGTTGCTGAGGCTGGTCTCAAACTCCTGCTTCAAACAATCCTCTCGCCTCAGCATCCCAAAGTACTAGGATTACAGGCATGAGTCACCACACCCAGCCTGCTCCCAGTGTAGTGTAAAGCGTGTGAGACAGAAAATCCACTAGGATGGCTGCTCTTGTAATTTATTTTAATTTCATTTAATATTGTTTTAAATTCTATTTTAGTGCTTTTGAGGCCAAGAGAACTCAGACTCTCCAGCTCTCCCTCTCAACCCCAATCCTGCAGGAGATAATGAAACACATTTCTAGGCAGCAAATGGAGAAGGAAAAAACAAACTCTATCAAACAAAATTAGTTTACATGCTAAAAGTCTTAAAAAGCAAAGTCTTTAAAAAGTGAAGCTATTTATTACTCTGGAGCTAGTCTAAAACTCAGTATGAACCTTTATTTCCTGCTGAAGGAAATTGTCAACTTAACAAAACAGATGGGGTCCTATATTGGATGTTCATGCGACTTCAGGACGGTGAGCTGTCTCTACTAGTCTTCTCCCATAGAATCCCTTGTCTGCCCCCAGCTACTTGTGGAAGCTTCATTCCTGCTGTGAGAGGGAGCGTTTCCAGCTGGCTTGCTTCCCTCTCACCCTTCTGTCGCCCTGATCAGAGGTGCTGATAATAAACAAAACGAGATGGCTGAGCCACAGCCCAGTCAAGGTGGTCCAGGCAAGACACCAGAGGAAATTCCGCCATAGTCTGGCGTGCTTTCAAACAGTAGAAAACATGCTGTGGAATGAAAATGGTAGCAGTGGTCTCTGGTATCCTCCTAATATTGATTCAGTGTCAGAGCCATAGAATTTTTAAACCATTAAGGCAGTTTAAAAAACCAAATAGCCAAGCCCCCGGCCCAAGTGAATTTTTAAACCATTAAGGCAGTTTAAAAAACCAAATAGCCAAGCCCCCGGCCCAAGTGTTTCAGTACTTTCCTTGGCTAATACATGCACTAAAGTTAAGGTGGTATGTTCTGGAAAGTTAAGGTGGTGTGTTCTGAACCAAGACTAGAATTTGGAAACACCTGCCAGTCTGGGTGAGCACAGAGACAGTGACATGCCTGACATGATAACAAACCAAACTGCATGTTTCAAAATCAAATACATTTTACTGATAGCTCTGTACAGTTGCTAAAACAATTGAAAGCCAATGCACAGTCCAAACCCCCAATATCATGATAGGTTTTCAGAGAATAACAATTAGGTTCAGTGTTCTCTAATGACTTAAATGTCTTATGGGAAATTGGGGAAAGAGATGGAAAAGATGTAAATCTAGCAAAGATCATTGATCAGGCTGTTTAAAGTCACACCTGTACCATTTTCTGGGAACTTTCCGCTGTTGCTGGTTATTTTTCTCTGTGTCAACAGAGGCCCAGCAAGGATGAGCACCCAGCACCTGGGCAGTGCCTTAAAATAGTCTTCTTTAGTGGGTACTTCTCAGCTATCCCTAGTTCTGCTGAGAGCTGGCTGGCAGTTCTGCTTTCTTTCTCCAGGCCCAGTAAATGGTGTCTTTCGACATTTTTAGCTATTGAATTTCCATAAGCACATAACCATTTTCCCTGCAAAAATTGTTGCTCTTGCACTAATTACCTAATTTGCCACACTTGAGGAAAGGGACCTGGTGAGCATAAAAGAGCAAAGGATAGAGGATGAGATGGTTACGCCAACTGAAGCTGGGAGAAAGGAAAAAATAATTGCTCGTCCTCCTTGGAACCAGTCCACGTCTTCTCATTTTGGTCTCAGCAAAATGAGCAATGAGATTTACACTTTTGTTGATTTTAAAATGTTACTTTAGTTTGGTCTTTATGTAAAAATAAGACCAAAAGAAGTGTCTAGAGATCTAAAGATATATCTTCTGAAAGGGATAGGTCTTGTGGGTGATCTTTCATAAGCAAGCCATGGTCTCTGCCACCAGAGACCCCAGATGAATTGGAGGTGTGACTCAGGGTTATGAGTTTATGGTCAAAGGAATGGTTAAGAAAACTCAGGATTGAAGGATGGACTTGAAGACAAGGGAGCATTTCAACTGGGTCTTGAACATTTCATAGATATTACCAAGACAGTGGATGGGTGTTCCAAGGAAGGGAACAGCATGAGGGAGAGAAGAGTGTAAAGATGAGAAACTTCATGAAATGTCCAGAGACAGAAGCAGGCAGAAGCAGGCAGAGCCTTCAACGAGTCTCCATCACCTGGAATGTCCACTCCAAATACCAAGCTCCCTAGGAACTGGCCTAAAACAAAATTTCTGCTTTGTCACCCGCTCCATCTCTCAGCTTGCTCAATCGCTCCTGCCACTCTGACTGTCTGATGTTCTCTGAACATCACACATACTTCTACCCTCATGCTGTGCCTTATCAAAGAAAAGAAAACCCTCTTGTGTGGAACTAAGAGCTTTCCTCTTGTGTGGAACAACTGGAACTTGCATACATGGCTGGAGGCAATATCACATGGGACAACCATTTTGGAAGACTATTGGGCAGTTTCCGAAAAGCAAAATACATTGCTACCATGTAACCCAGACATTTCACTTCTAGGTGTCTACCTGGTAGAAATGAAAGCACACATCCATACAAAGACTTACATACAAATGCTCATAGATGCTTTATGTGTAATAGATAACAACTGAAAACAACCTGAATGCCCATCAATAGGTAAATGGATAACCAAATATGGTATATTCACACGATAGAATAATACTCAGGAATAAAAGGGAACAAACTGTTCGTGCACACTATGACATGGATGAATCTCAGCTACGCTGAGTGAAAGAAGTCAGACATAAAAAGGAGTACATCATGTACAATTTTGTTTATATAAAATTCTAGAAAATGCAAACTCACCTTCAGTGACAGGAGGCAGATCAGGGGTTGCGTGGGAAGGGAGGGTCAGGAGAAAGAGCTTGCAAAGAGGCCGAAGAAAACGTTGGAGGGGGATTGATGTGCTCCTTCTCTTGATCATGGAGATTGTTTCATGGGTGTCAAAACTTACCAAATTGTACACTTTAGTGTACAATTTACTGGACTTCAATGATACCTCAATAAAACTGTGAAGAAAAGCTCTCCTCATATCACCCAATCTTCACTCCCTGTGAAGACTTCCATGACCCCAGCCCCTCCTCACAAGATTCATGATCTTTCTGCATCTGGGCTGCAACTGAATTTAGCAATCTGCGTTACACTCCTAGAATTTTAATGCAAGGATTTAATGACTAAGATGTCTACTGCCCTACTCTTTCACAAGCTTTTTGAAAGCAAAGACTGGCTTTTGAGCTCCCCAGGAAGTATTGATTGAATGAAGAATAATGGCCAGCAGGTAAGCCAATTTAACTGGTAAATGTAGGCCAGCGGTGGAGAAGGGAACACCAGGTGCGAACTATGTTGAGAGGGTTGAGAGTACCATGAAGGACAGTGGGGAAGTCATTGATGTTCTGGACTGCAGGATGACTCGATGTCAGGAGGCTTCTAGGCTAGGTACGACAAAATGAGGATTGGAACTACAGAGATGACAATTAGAATGGGAGTAAAGCAAATCATTTGAAAGAAGAAACGGAGGCAAAATTAGGTAATCAAAAAAACTGAGTTGAGATTAGGAATAACCAGAAAGAACCAAATGATATAGCAGTTTATAGCCTGGAGAGTTGAGATGGATGTTTCCTGTGTCATTAAAAGTTGGGGGAAAGAGCTATTTTGTTAGTCACCGTGCTTAGAAATATCTGCCAGTGTCTCTGGAGAGACTCAAAGATCTGTATGTTCACCATGGCACACAGTGAGGTCCGTGACTTGTGCAACTGTATGCCAGGTCTAAGCAGTTCATGGAAATTCATTCATATAATCTGTACACCAATTCTATAAAATCCATACTGATATTATCATCTCCATTTCACAGATTAGGAAACTGAGGAACAGAGAAGTTAAATAACCTGCCCAATATCTCACAGCAAGTGAGTGAAAGAGCTGGGATTTGAACCCAGGCTGAAGGGCTTTAGTCTGTGGTCTGTTATACTTTGTATGGCATTATTTGTTTTCATTTTTGTTTTTAATTAAATTTTATTTTATAATAGAGATGTGGGGTACAAGTAAGGATTAACTACACAAGTAGGCTGTATGCAGGTGAAGTTTAGGCCTCCATCTGGTCCTCACTCCCCCGGTATAGGATCAGGTATGCTTTGTGTGGTTATGTGTCCTTCCCCCCTCCCCCGGCAGTGCCCAGTGACTGCTGATCCCTCCCTTGTGCTAATGTGATTAATGTTCAGTTTCCACTTTTGAGTGAGAATATACAGTACTCAGTTCTTTGTGTCTGTGATAAATCACTAAGTATTATGCTCTCCAACTCCATCCAATTTGCTGCAAAGTCCGTGATTTTGTTCTTCTTTGTGGCTGCATAATACTCCATCATGTATATGTACCACATTTTCTTTATCCAGTCTACTTTAGATGAGCAGTAGGGTTGGTTCCATGTTTTTTGCTGTTGTGAATAGTGAGGCCATTACTGGGTGGTCTTTTTTTTTTTTTGAGCCAGAGTCTCACTCTGTCACCCAGGCTAGAGTACAGTAGCACGCTCCCAGCCACCCCAGTGTCGACCTGCTGGGCTCTGGCAGTCCTTCTGCCTCAGCCTTCCAAGTAGCCAGAGCTATAGGTACGTGCTACCATGCCTGATTAATTTTTTGATTTATTGTAGAGACGAGGTCTTGCCAAGTTGCCTGGGATGGTCTCAAACCTGCAGGCTCTGGCAATCCACTCGCCTCAGCCTCCCAAAGTGCTGGCATTACAGTCTGAGCCACTGAGCCCGACCACTGGGTTTTTTAAAAACCAGAGTCCAATGACATGAACTCCTAAAATTCATTATTGTACATAGACAATAGTTCATCTATGTTTCTTTGACTTGTTAATTTGAGCAGTTTGTTATCTGAATGGAAAGGATACTGTGCATAGGCAGCTATAAGGCAAATATCAGCCGGGTGTGGTGGCTGTACACCTATAATTCCAGCACACTGGGAACCTGAGGCTAGAGTATTGCTTGCGGTCAGGAGTTCAGGACCAGCCTGGACAACATAGTGAGAAACCATCTCTAAATTAAAAAGAAAAAAAGGGCATATATCAACATTTGTGTGGCATGCAAACAAATGTATGTGTAAAACTGTGAGATTTTAAAGAGGGTTAGTAGGTTTGTTTTAACAAGCTCTTTGTGGGCTTTCTTGAACAGTCTGAACCAGCATGTGCCTTGTATGTAAACTGGAAGGAGCTTGGCTGGAGAAATTAGCCCTAAACTCTGAGTCAGAAGACATGGGGTCTAGTCCTGAGACATAGGCCCTCTGCCAGACTGCGTCCTTGTCCACATAAAAAAGAAGAAAAAAGCCGGGCTCGGTGGCTCAGCCTGTAATCCTGTGCCTTTGGGAGGCTGAGGTGAGTGGATTGCCTGAGCCTGCGGGTTCGAGACCCACCTGGGCCGTGAGACCTCATCTCTACAATAAATCAAAAAATCAGCCGGGCGTGGTAGCGCATGTCTGTAATTCCGGCCACTTGGAAGGCTGAGGCGGAAGGATTGCCGGAGCCCAGCAGGTCGAGGCTGCGGTGGCCGGGAGCGGCCACTGCACTCCAGTCTGGGTGACAGAGTGAGACTCCAACTCAAAAAAAAAAAGAAGAAAAAGTAATTAAAATGTTATTTTCAAGAACACAATTCTACAAGGGGTAAAAGTGGGCAAAAGTGTAAAAAAAAATTCACTATCCTAAATTTTTTTAAAAAGGAACTATGGAGATCCTTTCCATTTAAAATGCCAGACAGCCATTCATAGTTAAAGAACCTCAATGATATAATCCTAGGTGTCTAATAGAATTTTGGATCTTGTCTTTTTTCAAAGATCCTGCTTTGGATATAAAAAGATGCCACACGATAGCACTCTAGGCATAGTTGGGATACATAGCATAAACCAGAGATGTGCACTAATACTGAATGGATAATGCATCCACCTGGGGTTTTCCAGGACTATATGGACTCACGTGCCTTCTCTATATTTGATAAAAACTGTCCACTCATTAAAAACACTCAAAATCTTGAACTCTCCTCTCCTACCTCTCTGTCTTAGGTTGGGTTCTCTGGAAATAGCCTCTGAAATAAAGATTCGTGTGCAAGAGGTTTCCTGGAGATAAGACCCATGGCGGAGTAAAGGAGGCAGGACCGGGCAGATGGGGGAGGTTGGGCTGTGATGCAGTCACCCCACAGGCGCTATGGAGCAGGGGTGGCCCCCATGGGGTGAGAGGGCACAGGGGCTGAGGTGGCCAGGTGGCTGTGAGCTAATACCCCTGGTGGTGGGGACGTGGGGAGTCTGGTCAACGAGCGGTGTCTATGCATTGCTTTTCTTCCTCCATACTCTTCTCCTTTTCCTCTCATTTTCTTTCTCTACCTCCTTTAATTTAGAAACAAATCACAAACATGGGTTTCCTTGCTTCCTCTTTATGCTCACCTCAGAGGATTTTAACAACTTAATCGAGATTATTTCTGACACCTGCACACAGACTCCATATCCCTGAAATGTAGAGAGCTTTCTAGAATGTCTGAAGCAGTGAAAGAGGCCTGAGGGATATGTGGTTTCTGTCCCTTCTTAGAGGTGGGGAAAGAGGAAGTCCCTGCCAGAAGGATTCCCTGAACTAAACAGAGTGGCAGGACAGATTTTTGAATAGACGTCCAAACACAAAGCCAACCGAAATCTGAAAACCTTTATTCTTAATTGCTATTTTTCCCAGAGCCATAAATTCCCTGAGAACTTTTCAAGGAGAGAGCTGTATTTTGCCTTAGAAAAATTACTTTTGTGCCTTGAGCGTGTGGGAAAAAAAGCGAAGTCAACTCGGTTCCTTCCATCTTCCAGCATCTGGATTTGACTACAGAAAGGAAGCGTAGTCTTTGAACACTCAAGTCTTGATTTACATCCAACCTTCTGAGATGAACATAAATACTTTGAAGTAATGCTCAAGAAATGAAAATGCTCTATCTAACTGGAATCAATACCAATTCCTTCTGGAAGCTGTTGGTTTATAGAAGATTACCCTAATCTGCTCCATTCTCCCCAGAAGAAGGAACCAGGAAGGAGGGGGTGATCTTGGGCTTGCAAGATCACCCTCCTTGGGAATGCGGGCTGTGGCAGGGTGACAGTATTACAGTTGTTTCTTTATAAACTGTTTTAATTGAACAGGTGTCCTCGGGGAGTGTGGAAATTCCTCTTCACACATGTGTCGTGCTGGCAGTTCCCTGCTTCTCCTGACAAGCTACCTCTCTCCTCATCTCCTCTCCTCTCCCAGGATGCGACTGACTCATTGAAGCACCTCCTTTCTATTTCCAGGCAAAGTCCTCATCTGACCTGGTGTGGATACTCGAGGCTTGCGCCTCTAATTTCCTGGCATTTTTACAGCTTCTTCAAGATGGTACTATGAATGTGGGGGACATTTTCCCATCCCCCAGCAGACAAATCCATGGGCATTTCTGTCACTGAAACCTCAGCCTCCTCAGACATGCAATTGGGGGTTTCCACCTGTGTCTGAGGGATAAGGACACCCATCTGTCATTTGTGGTTTTTCCTGATTATGCAAACCCTTTCCTTTCTATTATTCTTCTTCTATTGTCCTCTCTAAAGGACATCCGGTGTCCCTTCACGATAAGAACCTGATAGAAAGGTTGCCAGATAAATAGAAAATGCTCTTCTCTCTCCCTCTCTCTTTTTCCCCTCCTCTCTCTCTCCCTTCTTCCCACCTCTCACCCCAGAGCTGAGAACTAGCTGTTTGGTGTTTAGCTAGATTACGTCAGAAGCTTTGTCTATTATGCGTCATCCCTTCTCCTGGGAGAAGTAGTCACGTTTAGTTTTTTTCCATGTTTATGGAATTTTCTTAGAGAGTAGACTTGCTCTTTCTGCCTGATCTGCTTTCTCTGGGTGCCCACATCAGTCCACGGTGGCATTGCTTTGTGGGCCCCAGATGCCACGTTCCCCTCAGACCCCTCCTCTGCCCACAGAACACTGGGCTGTGGGACAGCTGGCAAAGGGGATGAGCAGGTGACTTTCCTCCTTGGGCCCTGTCCTTGCCCCTCAGGGAGGTCCAGGGCTGATGCCTGCAGGAGAAAGGCTATGCTCACGCTCCATTTGCTCCCATTACCCACTCCGGGAGCCATGCCAGGGGAGAGCAGGTACCCCTGTCAGTACCAGAGGGCACCTCTCTCGGGGCCAGTCTGTGGTGATTCCTCCTGTCCTGGAGGAGGGAAGTGCTCTCTGGGGGAAGCAAAGGGCACAAGTGGGAAAAGACCAGGGGGCTGCCAAAACTGTCTCATGACCTAACAGTCCTGGAACGGCAAGATGGCACCAGTCTGACATACCACATGTCCACCTGAATGACTTGTGTGAGCATATCCCTTCTTCATGGGAAAAGTCTGGACTCTTAACACTCAGAGTTGACTTTACTTCCAACATCTTTTTAGTTAGCTCTAACTTGACTGGCATGTAATGTGCTGGCATCTACCACACCCGGCTGCAAGGAGCTCAGGCCACTCCTCACTCCATTCTCATCTGCACACCATCCCATGGTGTATATGTCTCTAGGTCAATTTATGTATTCATTTGTCATCTTTTTAGTTAGCTCTATCTTGACTGGCATGTAATGTGCTGGCATCTGCCACACCCGGCTGCAAGGAGCTCAGGCCACTCCTCACTCCATTCTCATCTGTACACCATCCCATGGTGTATATGTCTCTAGGTCAATTTATGTATTCATTTGTCACTTGGTGCATAATATTTAGCACTGCGATAAAAACAAATAAGCCATTCCTATGAGGAATTGATTTTTCCCTTCCACATCTGTTCATGAAGACATAAATCTAAAGTTTTGTTACTTTAAAAGCCTCCAATGCAAATTTAATCTAAAACTGCTAGGCTTTGAAGTTGGGCTTCTCTGTCAAAAGATGTTCACAGACCTGGTCCCTGGAGCCTGGCCACTCATCTTCTGCCTCCAGGCCCCAAAGACATTGATCGCCTCTTGAGGCCCTTTCCGGTTTGTTGCAACTGAATGTGATGGCATGTGTGCCTCTTGTGTGCAGTAAGCTTGGCACTAATCCTTAGACGAGGCCAAAAGTGACCAAGGGAGGGACCCTGCCCCTCGGCACAAGATATAACAGTGAATAGAAACTTTGCACACAAATGCCACTATGTAAGTCAGAAAGTGGCCATGCCCGGAAGATAAAGTGACATGGGCGCTCGGGGGAAAGAAACTTGACTTTTTTTGAGAGAATCAAGGAAGTCTTCAGAGAAAGTAGAATATAGGCGGAGCTGTGAAGGATGGTTGGGATTTGACCAAAGGAAACAGGGAGAAGAGCGTTCTAGGAGAGACAGCAAGAGCACAGGCCGGAAGTGGATAAAAGCAAAGGCAAGCTGAGTTTAAACCAGGACAGAGAGTTTGGTTGGGCTTGCAACACAAGCCCATGAGGGGGAAAGCTGGGAAGAATGGCTACAAACGTGTGATTGTGGAGGCTCGCGACCCTTGTGAGTTTCATATATCTAGATGGCCTTTTGCAGTTTCCAAAGCTCTTTCCCACACGTGATTCCATTTGATTTTCACAGCAGTCCTGTAAGGAGGCGATAGCACAGATTAACATTCGGATGAGAAAGCTGAGACTCAGAGTTAAGATGATCCGCCTTGGAGGACAAAAGAAGATCGCAGAAGAGCCAGGATGGGAACTTAGGTCTCCCAATACCCTGACTAGGGTCCTTCTCCTATCCCTGCAGTGGTAGGGAGTCTGTCAGAGAGCTTACTCTGTAGTAACTGTCATACTGTGTGTCTGTGAACTTTTTGTTGGTGGTTTTCTTTCAGGTTTAGTTACTGATTTTCTTGTGTAAAGGCACTGTGTGGTGACCACTCTTGGATACTATGTTGCAGGTTAGTGTATTCCTGAGAGGGAGACTTGGGGAACAGTCTCTTTCCAGAGACCAGTGCTGCAGGTATTAGACGTGGCATCAAAGGTGGCCTTGGCAAAGCTGGCTGGTCAATCATCGAGACCTGACAACAGCAGCAGCTTCTGGGGCCCAGGGGCCAAAACAATGCTGGGGAACAGGCATGAGGCACATTTGCACAGAGTTGCAGCACTGTGTTACCATGCAGGGCACTATGTAAGGCTTGCTGATCTTGTCCTCCAGAAGTCTCTCCCACACCAGGGTGATGGAGCATATGGCAGGATAATGCCAATATTACTGCTATAGTCTCTGATGGTGATAATCACCTTGAACCTGGTCCACTGGTCAGCATAGGTCTGCTTTTGCACGCACATGATCTTCAGAACCTTGTCCTTGAGGTGCACCCTCAGGAAAATATGATTTCAAACTCCTTGATGCACAGGAAGAGGAGATAGATCTTCAGTCATTCAGTCTTCTTGTCCTTGACCCGGCAGTCTGGCTTGGCGATGAGGACCCGTTCCTTGTCCTAGATTTGCCTCTACAAGCTTTGGAGACTCAGTCTTGATGCTGACCACAGCCAAGCCCCCGGCCACAGCTGTGCTGCCAGATCCCCGGGCACTTCCACAGCCTCTAATTCCAGGACCTCTGGGTCCTCTGGCCCCTCCTATAGCACTGCCATCATCAGAGAACTATTTGTGCATTTTCATATCTCAAAACCGCTAGGCTTGGAATTAATTATATGAACCCACTGCCATGGGTACCCCCCAGAGAGCACCTGGATGGGGGGAGATTGGACATCTGAGCCATTAGGTCCTGAGTTGGTCCATCAGCTTTGTTTGCCCTCCTGTTTGGCAAATGAGCCAGAAACCAGAGCATCACTGAGTGTGTCGGGGGTAAGGGTTTTCAGAACAGGGAAGTAAGTGACTAGCTGGCCCTGCAAGGGGAAAGAATGAGGTAGACTGGATCCTTGGAAAGTGATACCTGCTGGGCAAAGCCACGGGTCCAGTTGAGGCCAGGTCTTAGAAGTCACACCAGAACAACAGGGTGAAACTCTGAGCTACCCCCAACCATAGACCTGTCAAATCCTGATGTGTTGCTTTGTCACCAGTCAGGTAGGACTGAGAGAAGTGAGGTAGGAAGGGAATGAAATCATCTAGGCTGTGATCCTGTGGAGGTGGAGGAGACATCTGTAGGGTCAGTCCTAGATGGCTGTAGCCAGTTCCAACCGGATCCCAGCTGTGACCTCTGGGGTCCCAGGGAAACGGAGAGGACCTCGAAGCCCACACTCAGAGACACAGTGGTGCCAGCTGCTGAGAGGAGTTGGCCCAGAAATTTCCATTTTTTTATTTAGGAAAGGGAAGTGAGTGCTGGGTTATCAAATTCCTTTTAGGAGAAACCAGGGGAGGTAATTTTGTCCAGCCTGAGGGTGGTGGTGAGAGAGAGACTGAGAGGGCTCAGAGACAAGAATTGGCTGGTTGCCAGGGGTCCTACCTACCCCAGAACTTCTCCCGCTTTGCCTTGAGGAGGGTCTGATGCCACTTTGCAGTGACCTTTACTCAGCCCTTGAGGTAATCCTGGTTCCTAAAAGCCATCAATAGCTCCCTCCCTTAGCCATTCCCCCCTCTGCCCCCACTCCCATTTCGGAGCCATTTTTTTTCAGAGAAAATTCTTGTGCCACACTGATCTGAGGGACAATTCGGGGAACAGCTGGGAGAGTTTCTAAGAAAGAGGCTGCTTGGGCCAGTTAGCATGTTAGTCTGAGGAAATCTCTTATTTTAGACTCAGGTTGACGTTGGTCTCATTTCTCATTTTGGTCACAGTGGGTTTCTCAGCTATGAGGGAGGCGTTGAAAGGCTACAATGAGAAGGTGTGGCACTCGTGTGACACTTCTTTTTCATTTGATTTTCAGATGTGTGAAATTTAGTACTTTTCCTCTTTATCCACAAGAGCTTTAATTCTGTGAAGGGACAATGCGGACTCTTTTATAAACACCCCCGCCCTCTTCACCTTCTCTCCAGAGAAAAAGGCAGATGGGTAGGGAAAGTTGTGGAGTGAGAAATAGAGAGGGAACAGACAGACAGAAACAAATGAGTCTGCTCCCCAGGCTCAGGAGCCACGGTCACACAGATCCAGAATCCCCTTCTAATGCTGTGATCCACTGAATGAGGTGAAGAGAGCAGCGAGAAGGAGGTGGGCTGGAAGTAAGGAACCCTGTTCACTTAATTTCAGCTACATAGGGGGAACTTTAGCGACCCTCTCCCTGGACAACTAGCCCTGCCCCCAGATAGGTTCAGGAGCGAAGCACATGTCAAGCAGTGTTTATCAGGATATATCGACTCATTGCAATGGCAAACGACCCCAAATCTGAGTGGTTTAACACACTACAATCCGATGTAGGTCGGCAGGACTCCATCTGCCTTATGGTTCCACCAGGCCCTGGGGCCTTGGCATTCTCCACTGGTCATCTCTGTCCGACAAGGTCCATGGAGGAAGGGAGGGTGTGGAGGATTATGTGGAGGATTTGTGGGTCAAGTCAGTAGGTTCTCTGTATCACTTTTCTCCACATCACACTGACCACACTAAACATCAAGGGAGACTGGGAAATGTGATTTTGGTGTTCTATGAGTTGAATTTTGTGCCTCCCCAAAAGATATCTTAAAGTCCTAACTCCTAGTGCCTCAGAATGTGACCTTATTTTGAAATATGGTCTTTACAGAGATAAGATAAATGAGAACATTAGGTGGGCCCTAATCTGATGGGCATTCTTATATAGAAGTTTTTGGACACAGAGAAACACGCACAGAGGGAAGACAATGTGAAGACACAAGAAGAACACTGTCTACCTGCCTGAGGCCACCACAAGCTAAGAGAAGCTAGAAGAGAAGAGGAATTCTCCCTCATGGTTCTCAGGAGGAACTGGCCCTTCCAACACCTTGATTTCTGACCTCCAGAACTATGAGACAATAAATTTCTACTCTTTAAACCATCCAGTTTGCAGTATTTTTGCTATGGCCACCCCAGGAAACTAAAATACGCTGTGTGCTCAGACATGGGGAGCATCCAGTCAGCTCAACTGTAGACTTCTTGTCAAAACGAGAATAGATGGCTCTTAGGGCAATACCTACATCTTCACAGATAGGTACTTTCTGGTTCTACAACTTCTACCAAGTCTGTCTACCCATGACTCCGGAGCTCCCCTGGGTTTTCTCTCCCCTACTCCCTACTCCTGATGTAAATCCTTCCCAGGAGAATGAAAGCATTCCACCTCCCCCATTTCTGACTAAAGCCCCCAGCTGGAGAAGAGAGAGGAACTTTGCTAGTCTCACCTCATTTTTTTTCTCTTCCTCAGTCTAGAGTTGCACAAACCCTGCTAGGACCTTCCTAAGTGACCTCAGGCAATCTTCTAACTCTCATGAGACTCGAGTTTCCTCCCAGGAAAGTGGGTGTGATCCCACTGAGTTCTCTCTCAACCAAAAAGTCAGTCATGAAAATGATGCTGTGACACTTCAGAAATACAGCGTGCTGCATCCGCTCAAGAGAGCAGTCATCACTGTAGCTCAAGAGGCTGTAAATCCTCCCCGGCTGACTTACGGGAGCTGGACAGGACCCAGCACCTGGTCGCTTCGGCTGACTTGATGAATGGGGGCCAGAGGGAGTGTGCCATGGGGGAAGGGCCCCTTTGGTCTGGCAGGCCTCCTCCCCCTCTAGACCTGGGGGATCCAGCCATAGACATCTGGGCCAGGAAGGGACGTACTGCGCCAGAGCCCCTGGGCATTAGCAGCTGTACCTGTTGCCTTGCTGAGGCCTGGCACAGCTGCTGCACCAATGGTGAGGAAGATGGAGGATCATGGGTATTAACAGTGGTGTTAACGCTGCTGTTCACTGAGGACTTACTTGTGCCAGTTTCTGGGAAAGTGCTGTTTCTGATCATCAAACCATCCATAAGGTGGTAAAAGTGGATTGGAGTCAGTGTGTGGGATCTGGGTGGGTTTGCCTCTAGTCTGTCTTGGGCCAGTTACTTAACTGCCCTGGGCATCGGCTTCCTCACTTGCAAAACTGGGATAAAGATAATCCCACTCCACAATCTTAAAAGAGCTCCTGAAAGCTCTGGTTCAAGGGGCAGAGGGCAAGGTCTGAGGAGAGAAGCAGGAGGCAGAGGAGTGGAGGACTTGCTGGCAGCCAGGTTCCCCTTGGCCAAAGGCAGATTCCCGGGCCCATTGCCGAGGCCTGCACCTCCTTCTAGAAGTGGATCTTCACACTCTATCTAGTGAGGACCAGGGTGAGGGTGATGGAGAGCATTCAATGAAATAACACACGCAGCTCCAAGAACAGTGCCTGACTCAAGGCAAGTGCTCGGGATATGTACCCCTATTATTGTACCCATTTTATAGATTATGAGTCCAAGGTTTAATGATATTAAGGACACACCATGACTGAGATAGATTCGAACCTAAGGCCATAAGACTTTAAGCTCTGTGTATAGATATGTGTATTTCTATGGGGTTAAAAGATGCTGGCTCCTTCTTCATGTTATCACTCAGAAGATGGATGTGGTCTTGAACTTTGGGAAGTAAACGAGTTCTTAGGGACATGGAGCTTTGAAAGAAATCCAAACTTTGTGGACAAGAAACAATTATCTTTCCTAGCAATTCCCTCTCCTCCCCTCCTCTCCTCCTCTCTCTCTTCTCTACTCCCTCCGCCTCTCTCTTTCTCCTTCTCTCGCTCCTACCTCCACCCAAGTGAAAGCTCCGCCCTGCCCACTGGCCAGGTCTTCCTCCTAAGGCTGGGGTTTTGTGTCAGGGACAAGGAGGTTGGGGTAACCTGCTCTCAGGCCTGCATCCTTGGGGAAAAGTCCTTACAGCATCTTGGGCTCGGGTGCACCCATCAGTTGCTCCCACTCTTGCTTCTGGAGACAACCTGAGTACCACATTCTTAGTGGAAGCTGAATGTGTCCCACTCCAGGTGACTAGGGAGACTTGGTCATGAGGATAAAGAGCCTTAGAGCTCTGGGCTGTAGAGGAGGGAGCCACTGGAGAGGTGCTCCCGAGGCAAGCTAGCTGAGCTTGGTATCATGGCTTTTTGCTGACGGGCATCCTCTTTTCCCATCTCCACTTCAAAAGAGCATTAGAAAAGCCACAGTCGGTGCCTTCAGCATTTCCTTCCCACTTGTGGGTGTAAGAAGGAACTGAGAGCCTGGGCATGCTCTCCTACCCTAATCGTGTTAGGGGTGGGGTGGAAACAAAGGCTGTTAGGGGTGGGGTGGAAACAAAGGCTGCATTCTCTGTGCTGCCACAAACCTAGCTGTTCACCAGGGGCTTCTGCACCAGCTTTGGGGACAGGTGCACCTGGGATGAATGCTGGATCTGCTCTTCTAAGCAACTCACTTTTCATCCCTGAGCCTCAATCGTCTTATCTATAAAGTGGGCGTACTATCACTTATACTGGTTGAGATCAGGGTACACCAAACATTCAGCAGGTCCTGGATCAGAGTGGTGGTTCAATAAGTAGCAGCTAATGTTTTTGTTTTAGTGGCTATTAAGAACAGTTTGGCAAATGGTAGTCCATCCATTCAAATCTCTGTCTTAGGAAGCTTGTCTTTTCCTCTGCTCTGAGAGGCCTGAGCAAGGGACCCTAGGAACAGTGTGGGGAAAGGAGGAAACCATGTTCCTGAGTACATACTCTGTCCTAGCATCAGAGCAAACTCAGAGGTTTTTGGACCTCCAGATGTTAAAAGGAGAGACTGGCCCCCATAGCCCTTAGATGCCCTCGTATGCCCACTCTCTTCAGCTAGGTTCCCCCAGAAGTAGATCTTGAGATGGGGATTTAAAGATAAATCATGTATTTTTATTTGGAAGGTGACCCTAGGAAGCATTCATCCCCTACTTTTGAAAAATGAGACAGGCAAGGGCAGAAAGCCACCACGGGGTACATTCTTGAGCAGGGGACCATTGTACAAAGCTGGGGCTCTGTCACCTTGGGGGCCTCTGGAAGACCGTGGTACACATCTCTGAACTGTCCAGTCCAAGTGGCAAGGAGCTGGGCTTTCTATCCACTCCACTCCTGTTCATCCATAGTTGACAGCTGCTCCTGGGGGTGCCAACCCTGTGCTGGCTGAAAACAATAAAGCTCCTCAAAGCCAGAGAATGCACCCTGGCAGAGAGAACATGATCTTTCAAGTACTGAGGATGGGACTTCCACGGCATCTGTGTATCACAATAATGCTTCTCACAATTGTAAAATAAATGACTCAAATAATCATTTGTTGAATGTCTCTCTCCCATATTAGAATATAATCTTTCTGAACATAGGGGACGGTCATCACCAGTTGTATCCCCAGGACCTAGTTCAGTGTCTGGGGTATGGCAGATGTTCAATAGAAATTTATTAAATAAATGTAATCTGGAGATTGATAAATTCATGGTAAAGACCCTAGTACTGTCTGAATACCTTCTCTAGCTTCTCCTCTTCCTCTCCTCTCTGTCTACCCCAACCTTGATATAGCAGAGCCTAAAAATTGCTTCCTAGTATCTTTTATTTTCTTTCTTTCTTTCTTTCTTTTTTTGTTTCTTCTTCTTCTAGAGTATGAAAGCCCCAATATTTAACCTTGCCCACGACTGCCCGGAATTGAGTACTTTTCTCAGCCTCCCTTGCAACTAGGAGTGCCCGTTTGACTAAGTCCTGACCAATGGCTGTAGAATTGATGGCTGCCGCTTTTGAGATGTGTCCTTACGGGTGGAGGTGCACCCATCCCCTTCCCTTTCCTCCTTCCTGTTGGTTGGAATTCAGATATCACGGCTAGAACTGGGGCACCCATCTTGGATCATTAGGTGGAAGGCTAGGCCAGAGAAGGGTGAAGCTAAAAGATCCGGGTGCCCTGAGAGTCAAGAAGCAGCCACTCCAACCTTGGACTGAACCCTGGCCTTGCTTTACTTGAGAGAGCTCTTGGCTATGCCACTGTTATTTGGAGTGGGGTTTTCTGTCACTCACAGCTGAACAATGTAATCCTGAGTGACGACACAGAGAAGGTCCCTGCTAGACTGACCTCTGGGCAGGGAAGGCAGAAAATGACTGGGAGTGGGAGGTAGGGTGTGGGGTGGAAGCAGAGCTACCTGGAGAGGAGGCTCTTCCCACCGAATGAATGGAGCCTGGGCTCCTCCCACTGGCTGTCTCTGTCCCTGGGTTCAGACAGGGATGGCCTTCCTCAGGCCTTTGAGAAGTTCTGTCCTTCCCCCCACCACTTCCTCCGCCTCCCCCCAAACTTCTCCCTGCCCCCCCCACCGCCCACACACACCCAGGAGTAGCTGTTCACACAAACTCCTTTTACCTTTGGAATGGCCCCAACCTGCCCCATGGCAGGCCCAGGGCTGGGCGCTGCCACTATCCACCCTTCCTAACAGTGGTATCATGGCTTTTTGCTGACGGGCATCCTCTTTTCCCATCTCCACTTCAAAAGAGCATTAGAAAAGCCACAGTCGGTGCTTTCAGCATTTCCTTCCCACTTGTGGGTGTAAGAAGGAACTGAGAGCCTGGGCATGCTCTCCTGCCCCAATCGTGTTAGAGGTGGGGTGGAAACAAAGGCTGCTAAAATGCAGAGTCCCCACAAGGCAGGGAGACAGAGCAGGCTGCGTGCAGAGAACAGGCATGGGCAGAGTTATCAAAGGCACCTGGGTTCTGAGAGCAGGAGGCTGGGGCTGCTGGGGAGGGGTAGGGAAGCTTCCAGAAAGGCAGATCCCAGCCTCACTCCTCCCTGCCCCCCATTTCTGGAGTTCCCAGAGGGGGAGAAACCTCTAGACCCCTCCGGCCATCGGGGTTCTGTCGATTCACTTGCCGTTTTCCCCGTCCCCAACCTTGATTGTCCCGGGTCTGCCTTTAGTCCCGGAGGGAGACTTTGGAAGGGGCTACCCCCAAGTGGGTCTTTCTAGCACTCGCGTCTCTAGGCATACACTTTCCGGGGTGGCGGGCCGGGCTGGTGTGACCTTGGACGAGTCCCATCCGCTTCCCC
>NW_007232709.1:21832-22321 GCF_000164805.1 Carlito syrichta | reverse complement strand
CCTGGGCTGGGAGGCGAGCGGGGGCTTGGAGGACGGATGACTGCCCCGACCCCGGCGAGGCGCCCACTTCTTGGCCGCCGGGCACCTCCTCCAGGCACCAGCTGCTCCGCGGCCGCCCTGAGCTGACTTCTGCACCGCATCGCCGTCCTCCCGCGCCACTTTCCCGACTCCGTCTTCTCCTAAACCCGCGTCAGCCGCCCTGGCACAACCCAGCGTTCCCTCCGGGCTCCCCCTGCCCCACGCTCTGCCCGGGACCCCCTCCCTCGGCGGCTCCCCCCACAAGCCACCAGCCCAAAGGCCCCGAGAAGGCGCTGGGAGGGCTGAGAGGGCCAAGGCTTGGAGACCCAGCCCCTTTCCCTCCCTCGCCAGCCCCCAGCAGAGCAGCCCTTGATTCATAGCCCTCCGGGGACCCTGCGGTGGGAGCTTGTCCTTCCCAGCGACCTCCCAGATGCAGCTTGAAACCCCCCCCCCCCCCCCCCCCCCCCCCCC
>NW_007232709.1:0-21812 GCF_000164805.1 Carlito syrichta | reverse complement strand
GCCCTCACGTCCCTGCAGCAAACACGCAGGAGGCTCAGGGCACCACTGCAAGCAGCCGGGCTCCCCTTGCACACTCTCCTGACCTCCCAATCTGACCCCCTAGACTGACAGCAGGCACCAGAACACACACACACACGGGAACACACGGCAACACCTTGGCCTTCTTGGTACCACCAGAGAGCAGGCCACAGGTGGGCCCCTGCAGCCCCTCTCTCTTTCTCTCCCCACCTTTCCTGTCCCTCACGCTCCTGGGCTGGGGGACAGTGATAAGCTGCTTTTGGAGAGGGGAGTTGTCCAAAGATGCTGGGGGATGCTTGAGCAGAGAGAAGGTGCAGGCTTGGGTGGCTTGTCCTGTGTCAGGAAATAGTCTCTTCCTATCCTTTCCCACACCTAACCCCAGAGCTGAAGAACTGAACTCTTTGGAGAGTGGGCCTGTATAGGCCTTGAAATTTGTCCCAGTACAGGTGAGAGGTAGGATGAGGGGCTGTTGCCTTGGTGAGAGCAGAGTCTACCCCTGGCTGAGAATCCAGATGCAGACAGATGTGCCCCTCAGCCAAAGTGCCAGCACATTTTCAGCCCCCCAGTTATTTTCCAGACTCGTCTTCTCCCTGTTCCTCTTCCCCAGCTCAGCCACTGCCCCTAGCCCCAGGAGACACCCTTCCCACTTCCATGGTACCTCCCTTCAGTCCCCCCCCGGCCTAGGCCTTGGCTTTTCTGGTGTGGTTGGAATCTTTTGGGGGCCAGCACTGCAGATCCATCTTTATCTCCTCTTATGGACTGGGCTGGGTGGGCACGGGTGGCTCTGCTTCCTGGTCCCATCCTGCTTTTAGGCCAAGTTTGCAGATCTGGTTTGAATGAAGGGAAGGGGAGAGGCTCTGCCGACTGCCTGTCTTCTCCTCAAAGTCCCTACACTCAGAAGTGTCCGACTCTTGAACTTGCTCTTTCCTCTGATACCGTCTTACTTCTCAGACCCAGGTGTCAGCAAAAGCTGAGTGTCCTGGGGCCATGACAGAGCTGGGGTGGTAGAGGACAGGAGGAGACAGGCCCTGAGCAGAAGGTAGAGCTCCGAGTGGACGTGCTTGTCGCGGGGCACTTAGCATCCCTGGCCCCTGCAGAGATCAGAGTGGCAGAGGGCTTTGAGGATGGACTGCGGTGATTATGATACAACCTCATGCTTGCTTGGGAGGCTCTAAAAACTGGTGAACTTTACATTTTATTTTCTGTCTGTAAAATCAGCAAGAGTTCCTCCCCTCATGTTGCTGATTGGGGGATGAAAGCTCAGAAGAAGAGAGTTCCCTGTATAAGGAGGCCCAGCATTTCAGGAGCAGGAGGAGAAAGGGGTATGGGGCTGGACTCCTGGCCTAACCCCTCCTTCTCAGGTGGGACTGAAGGAGGACCTCTGAGAGTGAGCGGCTCGCTGTCAGACTGGTGAGGCTGGAAGCAGCTTCCCTGCAGGTAGGGACTTCTGCAAATGGTGCCCCAGCCACTCTTACATTGCTGCTGAGAAGCTTTCCCCTTCCCCTGTTCCTTACCTCCCTGTGACCCTCATGAGGGAGCTGGTCTACTGTGAAAGGCAGGCAAGACTTTGACACTTGAAGTTAAAACCAGGCAGAGCCAGGGAGGAAGGGGGCCACACTTCATCAATAAGGGTGCCTGATCTCAAACCAGGTGAAGTGGGGACCAAAGTGAGGCCCAAACTTTACCTGTACAATGACCATTTGATAATCCTGAGTTGTACCTCACATTCTTAAAATAAAAATAAAATGTTAATTTAAAAAAGAAGGAAAAGAAAAATAAATAAATAAATAAAACCAGACAGAATTGGGTACAAGTCTGTTATTAGCTGGTGATCTTAGGTAGCGTCCTCAATCAGCCCAAACCTCAGTTTCCTCCTCTGTAAATAGGAATCCCAAGCTCTGTCACATAGTTAGGGGGAGGACTGAGACAATGACACTCTGAAATGGCAGCTTTAGTCACTTAGGTCAAATGGGGAACTGACCCATTCATCCTTGGGAATCTGGAAGTGTTCTTCAGGGCTGCAGAATAGGACCCAGAGAGGAGTTGTCCGAGGCCTTCGGGAATGGCTAATGGAGTCTAGGGCTGTGCCTTGGTCAGTGAGGAATTTGTTATGAGCTGGGCTTCCTCCTGGACATGGACCCAGGGTGGCGGCTGGGACAAGATCGACCGAGAAACTGCATTCTGCCTTCAAGTGCTTTGTACCGAGGAAAAACAGGTCCTTCCTTGGCTGCAGCCCACCCCTAGGCAATTCCTGTGTGTGTACATGTGCATGCATGCACTCATGTATGTGTGTGTGTGTGTGTGTGTGTGTGTGTGTGTGTGTGAGAGAGAGAGAGAGAGAGAGAGAGATACAGAGAAATAGAGAGATACAAAGATAAAGACAGGACACGAGAGACAGGCCAGGGGAAAAGGGTGTGGGCAGTATGAGCCGCGGGTCTCTGTGTATGTTTGTGACTCTGTGTGTGACAGTTTGCCTGTATGGGAATGAGTTCCTGTGTGCGCAGCATCTCAGCATGCAAGGGTGTGTCTGACAGAGAATACGTGGATACATTTTTGTGACCCTGTGTGTGACACTGTGTCCATGGGAAGGTCTGTGTGTGTGTGTATGTGTGTATGCATTTGTGCGCACACACGTGGCATTTTGGTATGGGGATGAGTGTCTGCTGGTATGTGTCCATGTGTGGGGGAGAGAGAGTGCGCTTGTGACAGTGTCTATGTGGCTGTGCCTGTGTGTATGTGACAGTGTGGGTTAAGTGCGTCAGTCAAGGTGCGTGTGTGTGTGTGTGTGTTGGGGGCCATGTCTCTACATGTGGGTGTGTGCCTGGCAGTCTGTGCATGACTGTCTGTGGGGAAGAGACTCTGTGTCGGTGTTTAGGTATTAGAAATGTGCTTAGGGGCGTGCATGACGCCATGCACGACCATGTGTCTGTGTGAGGGTTCTTGTGTCTGTGAGAGTAAAAGTACAGTTTTCTTTCCCTGCCTTTCTGTTCAGCTCTCTAATGCCCTCAAGAAAAAGAAAAACAAACAAACAAATGTAAGGTCTGAACTTTCAAAAGAAAAGAAGGGGGCCAAAGATACAGGGGCTACCCACCCTCCAGGTGATGGGAGCGTGATTTGGGCTCTGGGAGGTGACGCAGAGGAGGAAGGCTAGGGGCCCTAATGAGCAATGCCAGGGACCTTAAAGGGCTGGACCCAATTGGAGGCCTTCAGAAGGTTGTCTCTGAGCCCCTCCTTGATCCTTCTGAGAGGCTTTCCTGCATTTCCCCCACCTCAGTGGTCCAGAGAGGCCATCTCTTTCCTCCTTCCCCTCAACTAAGACAGCCCCCAGAACAGGAAAGGATGTGACACAGTTCTTTACTCTGAGCAATGGGAGGAACTTTCTAGGTTGGCAGCCAGTATCTGGAGAGGAGATACTTTCCCAGGTGCTGGGAAGCCCATCACCTCGGGAGCTTCTGCTCCATCGACACCCTTCTCCCTGCTCTTCTTCCTTCCTACCCTGCCCGCTCGGACAGGGCTCGAGAAGTGAGGTCATCAAGGTTTTCACCTACTTTGTCTAGCTGGATCTGTGCAGCTGCCATTTCAGGGTGTCAGTGTCTCAGTCCTCCCCCTAACTATGTGACAGCGCTTGTGATTCCTATTTACAGATGAGGAAACTGAGGTTTGGGCTGATCGAGTATGCTACCTAAGATCACCAGCTAATAGCAGACTTGATACTTGCACCCAATTCTGTCTGGCCTTCGGGAATGGCGAATGGAGTCTAGGACTGTGCCTTGGTCAGTGAGGACTTTGTTGTGAGCTGGGCTTCCTCCTGTCTGGCCTTCAGGAATGGCGAATGAGGAAACTGTAGGCCCAAGAAGTTGGCGTGTGTCCCATCAGTTCTGCATTCACAGACAGAGATAGGGTTTAAACCAAGGACTTGGGGCTCTCTGTTCAGTGCTCTTTCCTGCAGACTACGACCCCTGCTGGCGCTCTCTTTCTCATCTCCTCGCCTTAGAATGTCAGTCTGAGGGATGCCCCGCACTATTGGAGCTCCAACCTGGGCATTGTCCCCACTTGGCCTTCACCCACCTTAGAGAAATTCCATGAAAAGAATTCCAAGACCTGTTTCTAAAAACTGCCTACCTGACCTCACCAGCCTCCTTGGACACCCCGCCCCTGGCCCTGCTCTCTTGACCAGCTCTGCTGCCTGATGGGGGCAAGGGTATCTACACTCCCCACTCCTCACCACCCACAGTGCCACCTCCTCAGGCTGGGAGCAGGGACTCATATCAAGGTGGATGCAATGGAGGGGTGGTGGGTGGGCAGGGCCTTGCCCTCCTCACAGGGCATCGGGTCCCAAGTTCCCTCCCTGGTTCACTTTACCATTGGCTGTGGTTGCTGCTGGGTGATGTCACAACTTAAGCAGAATGGTTGGCTCTTGGGTATACAAATATATTAGTTTCTTCCTTCTGGGAGTCTGTGGATCCTAGAAGTGAGGGAGAGGCGAGGTCCTGATTCCCAAGAAGCCAAGCTGCTCCCCTTCCACTCTGCCTTGTCCCTGAAACAGCAGAAATTGTGGGAAAAGCTGCCATTGACTGGTCATTTTCCTCATGTCAGGGGCTGCTGTAAGCATTAACTCAAGTCTTCACAATGACCCTGTAGGTATAGAGACTGTTATTATTCCCACTTGCACATGTGGAAGCTAAAAGTTAAAACTCTTGGCTGGGTGTAGTGGCTCATGCCTGTAATCCCAGCACTTTGAGAGGCCAAGGCTGGAGAATTGCTTGAGCCCAAGAGTTTGAGGCCAACCTGGGCAACATAGCAAGACCTTGTCTCTATAAAAAAAATTAAAAAATTAGCCAGGGTTGGTGGCACACACTTATAGTCCCAGATACTCAGGAGGCTGAGCCAGAAGGATTGCCTGAGCCCAAGAGGTCAAGGCTGTGGTGAGCCATGATGGTGCCACTGCACTCCAGCTGGGGCCACAAAGTAAGATACTCACTTAAAAAACAAAACAAAATTCTTGAATAAGGTCACAAACCTCATTTATGAGTGAGCCTGGCCCAGATCTGAGCCTAAAGCTAGGGCTGTCCAGCCTCCATGGTATGACCTGGGCACCCTGGCCATGCGGCACTGGGTGACCCCAGCTTCATTTATCCAGACTTGTCCCAGACCAGAGCCTCCAACCTGTCCCAGGGCCTGCCCACCACTCTATCTGTCCCAGAAAATCCTTCTGAACACAGCCCAGCCTTCCTCTGCTTGTGAGAGCACTGTGTTCCCACCTCTGCTCCTTTGCCCCTGCTGCACTGCTGAATACCCACCCTCCTCCTGCTAGCCCAGTTCCTCCAGCCCCCTTCACCCCAGCCCCACCTTGCAGTCCTTAGAGTCCCCCAGGGATCTTGTGTCTACACTGAGCCCAACCACTCTGTGAGCACTTCTGCCCACAGCCTTCTCTGTTCTGTCCTGCTTCCTGCAAAGCATTTGATCTCCACCCCCAAGTAGCCTGAGGACACTCTTAGGCCAGAGTTGTGTCCATTGTCTTTATATTCCCCATGTCACTCTCCACCCATGACCACTCAGAACCCAGCATGGTTATTGTTTTCCATAAATGCCAGGTGCAGGAGAGGCTAGGGGTCTGGGTAGTTTGTGCTGTGTGTTCCTATAGGGGTGGGCGAGGGATCCATGGTATTTGGAGACTCTGATCTGGTGCAGGGAGAAGTCAAGATACTCCTTGTCAGAAAGCCTCTCAGCTGAGGGAGAAACACAGACGTGTCCTCAGGGAGCCTCAGTCTAAAGGGGGAGACACAGGACATAGGGAGCCCCCAGTCTGAGGGGGGAGACATATCCCTGTCCTCAGGGAACCCCAGTCTGAAGGATGAGACACAGCTCTGTCCTCAGGGAACCCCAGTCTGAGGGGGGAGACACAGCCCTGACTTAGGGAGCTTTAGTCTTAGGGGAGAGACACAGCCCTTAGGGAGTCCCAGTTTGAGGGTGGAGACAGCCCTCAGGGAGCTCCAGTTGTAGGGAGAAGACACAGTCCTGTCCTGGGGACCCCAATCTGAGGGGGAAGACAATTCTGTCCTCAGGGAGCTCCAGTCTGTGGGGGAAGACATTCTTGTCTCAGGGACCCGAGTCTGAGGTGGGGGAGACACAGCCCTGCCCTCAGGGCTCCCCAGTCTGAAGACAGTTTTATATCCACAGCTCTGCTCAGAGTAGGTGACAGTGCTGCCTCTGCTTGAAACTCTCTGGCATGTGGGTGGCCAGATTGGCCTTCCTGGCGTTGTCCTTATCCTTCCCCCCCTACCGGGGGACTGCTGACTTCCACAGGCCTCTTTGTCCTCACTGCCTGCCCCAGACACACCTTCTGCCCCAATTCCCAGCGGTGACCTTGCTTGTGGCCTGCTTTCATCCTAGACACAGGAATCAAGGGCCATTTCTCCCTGTCTCTCTGCCTTCCCATCCCCAACAACCACTGAGACCTTTACCAGGAGGAAGAGGGGAGACGGGAGAAGGGGAGGGAGAGCAAGGAGATAGGATTGATCCACTAGGTCTTTGCTTGTTTGGAAACTCCACACTATCCCTTCAGTTGTGACTAAAATCACAACACCACCTTTACTGCTGTTGTGTTTGATTTCTTGTTTTTGTTTTTTGTCCAAACAAATACACTTGACCTTTGTCCCCAGAAGAGCTCTGTCTTTCAGGGTAGCCCCACCAGCAGCCTCAGCTCCCTCCAAGGGTATTGCTGGGGCCCCAAACGAGCATGGCCCCCTCCCTGGGGCTTCCTAAGCAGGGATGGGTGCAGGCAACCTTAGACCTCACAGGGAGGTGAGTCTTGTAAACCAGCTTCAACGGGGCAGGATTTCCCAGAAACCAGATCCAGCGTGTGCTCAGTGCATACATGTCAAGGAGGAAGCTTCTAAAAAGAAGCTATTTTAATTTCCACACACGTGTGTATTTTTGTGATTTCAAAAAGTGCAATTTTACTTTAAATTATGCATAGGTCCTAAATTTTACATATGGAGCTCTTGGGTCATTTCAGCATCTGCAGCCTCTAAGCAAGGAATGTTTATTGTCTGTAAGGTTTGTTCAGGAAAAAAAAAAAATGGAAAGAACCACGGTCTCGGGACATATCTGCAGTGTGTGCACAAAAATGTTCAAAAGGGACAGTTCTCAGTGGGGGGGGGTCTCTTTGGGTCTTTGTGCTCAAAAGCCATTTCAGTTACTTTTTTTGAAAACTGAGGTTTATTTTTTATTTTTCTTTTTATTTTTTTTGAGTTGGATATCCCCCATACTCTTAGATAAGGGGTCCTCTCCCACTGCAGGCATGGCTTCTGTGTTCTGGAACCTTTCTGACCCCTTCACCCATGTCCCCAGGACTGCCTCTTCTGGTTGATGGAAGCTGGGCTGAATATTTGATCTGGGTTGTTGTGTGAAAGGAGAACACTCGAAGGTCGTGTCGCCTACTTAGGTGAATGAGTGCATTTTGCAGGAGGATGCTGTGGGTGGACATTCTGGCTCTGTAACTCTAAATGCCACCACACCCTACAGCACTCAGTATTCCATCATAGTCACTGATCTGGGGGCTCCAGACCCAGCCTTTGCTCTGCTTCCCAGGGTGCTGTGTACTCTTGGTCGAGTCCCTCTCCCACTGTGGCCTGTGTGTCCTCTTCTAGAATGGTTGAAAGTGCAGGAAGTGAGCTGACCAGACACCAGGAGGGCAGCCCGAAGCCCTGGGCCCTCAGGAGTCTCCTAGGTGTGGTCAGAAGAGACCCTCCATGAGACCCACACTCTCCTTCCCCCACTTCACCCCCTCAGAAACATAAATCAGTAGACATTTGCTGAGTACTTACTATGTCAAGCTGTGCACCAGTTCCCTGAAAGGAATGAAAATATAAAAGTTGGAGTCCCCTAGAACTCCTATGTGGCAGTGACTGACTACCTCTTGCCCCCCGCCCTTTCAGAGATGGCCAATGCCTGGTAGAGCTTGGGGCTCTGCGGTCCCCTGGAGATCGAGAAACCAAGTGTGTGTGGTGGGTGGCGGGGGGGGCAGTCAAGGGGCAGGAGAGGGGCTGGTTGGACCCATAGGGTCTCCAACTGTGCCTTTCCCCCAGGGTGCCACCGTGTCCCTCTCGGAGACCGTGCAGAAATGGCGAGAATACCGACGCCAGTGCCAGCGCTTTTTGACTGAGGCTCCACCTCCGGCCACAGGTGAGTTCAGGCAGGGCCCTCACCCTCAGCATTCCACACTCAGCCAACTCCCAAGGGCTTTGAAGAGCCCCACAACCGTGGCTGAGCATCATGTGCCTCTCTAGGATGCCACACCTGCTCTCTGCCTCCTTCCCGTTGTCCACCGTCTTCTCTCACCTGAATGCCTTCCTGCCCTCTTTCCACCTGCCCAAAATCTCAGGTTCCCCAAAGCCCAACTCAAGCACCACCTCCTCCAGAAGGCTCTCCCCAGGATCTCACTCCTCTCTGGGCTCGTGCCCGTTCGGCCTGTAGTCAGCTTTGGGCTCGCTGTCTTGTTGCTTCTTCGCTGTCTTAGCCAGCACCCCTGCCCAGGCCCCAAGCTAGAGCCTCTCAGAGCAGAGACCTGGCCTTTCCAATTTTGTCCTTAATACCTCCCAGCCTGTGCATGACCCGAAAGCCCAACAAACACATGTATAGGAATAAATGTCTCAGGGAGTTTGTAGGGTGGTTTAAAGAGCACAGGACTGGAGCCAGGTGGGTCTGGGTTCGAATCCTGCCTCTGCAGTTATAACCTAGTGACCTGAAGAAGGCCATTTCCGATCTGTGAAGTGTCATTTAAAAATAGAGCTGTAGGGATTGTTTATTGAGAACTTACAATGTCCCGTTGTCTGTATAACATAGTCTTATTCCCACAAAGCCCTATGGGATGGGAAGTACTCCCATTTTACGGATGAGGAAACAGACATTCAGAAATTGCTCAAGGTTCCACCTGCAAGTCCCCTTGCTTGGCTCTTGCTGGTTGGGGAAAGTGATTGGCATACTGCAAGCACTCAGCAGAGGTTCGTGGAGCGCAGCCTCTGGGGTGAGGAGGGATGGTGGGGAGCAGAGGGGCAGTGCCATGGCTGGGCATAGGCAGGGACTCAGAGACTTTCCTCCCTGCCCCCAGGCCTGTTCTGCAACCGGACTTTTGATGACTATGCCTGCTGGCCGGATGGACCCCCAGGCTCCTTCGTAAATGTCAGCTGCCCCTGGTACCTACCCTGGGCTAGCAGTGGTGAGCCCGTCCCCCACTTTCCCCTGTATCCAGAAGGCTGGACTGAGGAGTGCTGCTTCCTTTCCTCTTAGACATAGCCTTCCCTGCCCCAGAGGGTCTTTAGGCCTCCTAGTGACTGGTCTGCCTGCGTTCCTGGGGGGATGGGGGAAGCAATAGGCAATGACAAGTGTCAGGATGGCCTGAGGTGCAACCTGGACCTAGGCTGGCAGGCGTGGGGGACAGGGACATGTGTGCCTGGCTGAAGAGAGAAATGTGCCCCTCTCCAATCCAGAAGTTGGGAGAGGAGTCAGGTGGGAACAGATCATGGGGGTGGAGGAGAGCGCCACAGGGTGCCACTGTTCTGCTGTGTGTGTGGGTGTGTGTGTGCATGTATGATATGTGTGTGTAGGTGGCCCATGCCTGGCAGTGGCACCCAGCCTCCTCCCTACTCTTCAGGGGTGGGAGCAGTGGTGAGGCCATGGACTGCAGCCAACCCCACCAGCCTCAGCCCTTCCCAGCTCGCCGTCCCCCTTCCCCCATGAAGGAGACCCTGTCCTGGGAAAGGAGTGACTGTGTAGGTGGGAGGGCCACCAGGAACAGAGACCTGCAGAAGCTGGTCCAGCCCCCCCAACTGACCCAGCCCCCCAGACTGAGCCCACTTCCAGTCAGGGGAGTAATAGGTGACAAACACTTTTGCTACAAGGAACTCACAATCTCTATAAGGGGAAAAGAGATGCTTCCTAGGTCGAGTGTGACGGCTCACACCTGTAATGCCAGCATATTGAGACCTTGTCTCTGCAGATAAATAAATAAACAAAATTAACTGGACATGGTGGCACGTACCTGTAGTTCCAGCTACTCAGGAGACTAAGGCAGGAGGATCACCTGAGCTCAGAGGGTTGAGGCTGCAGTGAGTCGTATCGTGCTACTGCACTCCAGCCTTGGTTACAGAGTGAGACCTAGACTCAAAAAAAAAAGACACTTTCTATAATAATAATAGCTAATATTTATTAAATGCCTACTATGTGCCAAGTCTTGCCCTAAAAGCAGGGCATTCATTTAATCTTTACAGCTACCTTGTGGTTATGCCTATTGTACAGATGAGGAAAATGAAGCCTGGAAGGTGACTTAAATGACATGGTAAATGGCAGAGCCAAGATTCGAATTCAGTTCATGCTCTTAATGTTGTACCTTAAAGGGGCATGAGCCCAGGCAGAAACTGGCCCAGATGAAGTGTATGAGGTTATGCTGCAGGAAAGTCAGGAGTCTTCCTGGAGGAGGTGGCCTGGTGGGCCTGACGTGAACTTCACCTCAGCATGCAGGATTGAGGGCAGATGAAGCCCAAACAGGTCTCCTAAGAAAGGCTTTCTTCTTGTCCACTGTCACAGTACACTCATCTCTCCCCAAGGTGCTCAGGGAGAGCCTGGGCCTCCAAAAAGGTGGCCCCTGGGGGGGGGTCAGTGGCCCTCAGAATTCTTTACCACTGCCTGTCATAAGCTCTTTACCTACATACACTCATTTCATCCTCACAGCAATCGTAGGAGTCAAGTACTCTGATTAATTCCCATTTTTAGATGAGAAAACTGAGGCACAAAGATGCTAAGTGGCTTTTCCAAGCTCACACAGCTAGTGAGTGGCAGACCCAGGAGTCTGGTTTAGAGTTGTGTGTTTAGTTGCTACACTCCAGGCTTCCTTGCGGGGTGGGGGTGAGGGGCTGGGGCGGGGGGAGGTGGTGTGCCTGTGTGTGTGTCTCTGATCTGGAGACAAGTTAATGCCCTGGATGACTCCTGCTGGCTGGGCACACTTCGAGGGCGGGCTGTCTGCCCTATCTCTCCCTGTGAGCCCTGAAGTCTAGTGGTTCCACCTGCAGATGACCTGACTGGCTGTGTGGAGCAAGTTCCCAGACCTCTCTGTGCTTTGGTTTACTCAACTGGGAGACCAGATAGAGTCAGGTGACGTGGGTATGGGGAGGATTCTAGTCCTAGGGAAATGGGAGCTGTTGATTTTTCCCACCTGCCCTCCATACCTCCCTGACCTCCTGCAATACATGTGCTTTCCCTGCCTTCCTAGGATTTGGGATGGGCGGGTTGGCCAGCATCTGTGGGGCCTCTAGACCCCAGGGAGCCGGGCACAGGACAGGGCCCATCACTCAGCACTAAGCCACCCCCAGCTCTGCCCGCCGCTTGTGGCTCCATTCATCACCTTTAATTTTATTTGAGCAGGAAATAGGTCCTGGTGGTGCCCGTTTATGAGCGAACACAGTTTTATTGCTTTCTCCATGAAGATAACGGCCACTGCACAGGCCCCCTGCCAGCCTCCTCCCCCCGCCCCCTACCACTCGCCAGGCTGATTTACTCCCTTTTTGGACACTTGAATCACTGTGTCTGCCTCCTCCTCCTGTCTCCCCGAATTAGGGACCCACAGAGACACCCTCTGCAAGTTCCAGCTGCTGTCTCTGGCTGGTCCCGGAGCTCTCCTTGGCAGAGGCTGGCAGTGGGAGCTTCCCTGACCCCCACCCAAGCATATGGGAGCAGGAAGGGGACAGTTCTGGAGCTTTCTTGGGCTGATCTAAGGAGCAGCCTGTGGAGAAATTTCACAGTATGTGCTGGAGTCGGGGAGAAGGAAGGGGGTTGTCTCAGGCAGGGTCTTGGCAGAAAACATGCTCTGCTGGGAATTTGGAGAGAATTTAATAGAGGGGTCCCATACAGAGGCTGGGCAGGGCTAATGGACCAGAAGGTATATAAAACACCCAGGACTACCATGGAAAGCTTTCGCGCCCCTGGACCTGAGAAGCAAGGGGAAAAATGGGTTTGGAGATCCCCATGAAAGCCAGGGCCACGGGGGAGAAACCACCCAGCAAGGTGTGACCACAGAGGGCTGAGGCCACTGCTAGAACCTCAGAACCAAGACCAGGAGGGAGCAGGGCAGAGTACCCCAGCCTCTCTTTCCTTCTGCCCTTCTGTCTTCTGCCAGTACCTCTCATTGGCCAAGCCCAGCAGAAGCCAGGGAGCCCTAGGGGTGCTGTCCTAGGGCTTAACCTTCTGGGTGCAGAGCAAAGCAGACGGTGGGTAGCTCGAGAAAGAATTAGACTCAAAACAATTACTGGGCACCTGAGTTAGGTCTGTGTCAGGAGCTAGGGATGCCACCGAGACCTTAGGGGTGTGTGTGTGTGATAGGGAAAAGGGGTGACCCTCCTCCATGGGATTGAAGGGGTCAGTTTAGCAGCACAGGCAGTATGATACTGAGGGAGGTCAGACCCACTTCTTCTGCCAGGGGTGTGACATCAGGAAGGCTTCTAGGGACAGGTGACAGTGAGGCCAGGCCTGAAAGAACAGGGCCTCCAGGGAGGGAGGACATCCAAGCAGCATCTTGGACATGAGGCCTAAGGTCAGGCCTTAGGCCTCAGAGCTGCACAATGTCCCAGGGAAGCCAGCCAAGTACTTGAATTCTGACCCGTCCACTGAGGATGTAGGACTCAGGATCATACAGAGAGCACAGGCACAGAGGAGTCAAGGATGGAAGATGTTCGCGGGAAGTGCCTGGTGTAGACAAGATTGTGAGGAGAAGCCTGAAGTGGCTTGGGAGAGCTTGTTGGCCACCTAAGGGCCCTTCAGAGGCCGCGTTTACCCACGCAGAGCTGATCTGCTCATTACAAATCATTCCAGCCTCATTAGCCGCACCCCCTCCTGATCCCTACCTCTTTGCTGGCTTAGTTCTAATTATATGACAGTCATAAAATTGTCTATCACTCACAATTCTTGGAAACCCTGACAGGTGCCTCTCCTGAGTAATGTTGAGCCCAGGGGCTTTTATGGCAGGCCGGGGTTGCCAAGGGGAGACTGAAGTCCGCGCTTGGGCCTAGGAGAGTTCTGGCAGAAGTGGTATCACAAGCACCATCTCCAGCCTCAGTGAAGGAGGGTCCTTTTGAGAAATCAGGTTGTTTTGGGGGGTGGGGCTGCAGGAGAGCTCCCTCCTCTGTGACCATGATTTGAAGGCCTACTATGTATCAGTCTCCTGGGAAGTCATTATGGTTCCTATTTTACAGATGAGGAAACTGAGACCCGGGGAGGCGAAGCATCTGTTGAGGGCAGAACCGGGATTTGAACTTGAGACTGTGTAGTGCACAGCCTGAGCTCCTTCTCTTGGGCCTTGATGTCCTACATTCCTCACCCTAACCCTGAACCAGTGCCTTGATTTCAAAGCTGGCTTCGACCCTTGTCCTACCACTTTAGGGAGGACTGTGACTAGCCTCTCTGAATCTCAGCTTCCGCGTCTGTAGAATGGGGGCCTGGCAGTCCTTGCCAGCCGCCTTTGTTGCCAGGGTGTGGGAACTAATGGATTCATGAGCAGCTCTGCACAGCCCTGAGTGCCAGCATCCACGTGGAAGGGCGGCTGTGAGCTTGATTACCGACGCTGCAGCAGTTTCCGGGAGGGGAAGTGTTTAATTGGGGGTTTTATTTCCAGCACCAGGGGCTGACTTAATGAAATATCCCCAGGCCTCCTGGCATGCGGCTGCCCGGCTGCCTCCCTGTGTTGACAAGTCTCCCTGTGATTTGCCAGCTCCAGATAAAGCTGGGCTGATAAGTAGGGCTTTGCCCTGACCCACCCGACCTCCAGCCAAGATGGGCATCTTGGGACCATGGACCCAGCCAGGAACCAGCCCTGGCTTTTAATATTTGATGCAAATGAAGGGTAATTGACAGATGCACTTGCACAGGCTCTCTAAGCTTCTCGGGGACACAGTGATCCCTTGGCTCTGTGCCAGTAGTGCACACATCTGTGCACACACCACCTCCCCAGCTTCCCAGCTGGCCCTGCTGGGAAGGGATTGAATGTTGAGAAATCCAAGCCCAGAGGAAAGGCAGAAGAGAATGGCACATGGCCATTCTTGACTGTTAGCAGCAAGTGTGGCTACTAACTTTGGGCCTCTGAAGGCAGAGAGCTGAGGGTTTGAATCCTGACTCTGCTACCTCCTAGCTGAATGATCTCAGACAAGTCACTTGGCTTCTCAGAGGCTCAGTTTCTTCATTCATTAAATGGGATTCACTATTCCTGCCTTGTACGGTGGTTATAGTGTTCAAAGATGTCAGGCATACAGTAGGTGTTCAGAAACTGATTCTGTGAGTGTACAGCCTATGTAGATAGTGTAGGGAGTGAACCTGCAATTGTGGAGTGCCTGCTGTGTGCCAGGCCCTGTGCCAGGGAGGAAAATGAGTTTTATTAGCATCACACTGCTATAGGCTGGGTCCTGGGCGATTGGGCGATTAGATGGTTTGTGCACCTGAGGTTCCATCACTGTCTCCTTCCTTTTCCCCTGGGTTCTCAGCCTCCTTCCTTTCTCCCCACATTCTCCCACCAAAATGGGCTGCCAGCACAATTCACAATTGCAAAAATGTGAAATCAACTCAAATGCCCATCAACCCATCAGTGGATAATGAAAATGTGATATAGATACACTATGGAATACTATTCAGCCATCAAATAGAATGAAATAATGTATTTTGCAGAACGTGGATGGAATTGGAGAACATTATCCCAAGTGAACTAACTCAGGAACAGAGAACCAAACATTGCATGTTCTCACTTATAAGTGGGAGCTAAACTAAGGATCTGCAAAGGCATAGAGAATGGATGATGGACAGTGGAGACTCAGAAAGGGGGGTAAGGGGTGGAGGGTCAAAAAATCACCTGTCAGGTACACTGGGCATAGGTGGGAGTGGTGGGTACATTAAAAGCCCAGACTAAACTATCTATACCCCCCAAAGCTACTGAAATTTTTTTAAAAGTGCAAAAAAGAGGGGACTGCCAGAGCAGGCTTAACACTATGCCCATTCTCTATGGAGTCAGCCCAGGTCCCATCACTGCTCTGGGGGATATTTACCAGCAAAGGCTGATTTTGCCTCATGAAGACCTGACTCCATGAAGAACCTCAGGGAGGCATATGGGGGCCTGACAGGAACCCTCTGAGTTTTAAAGTCAGTACACGTGCCTCCCCTCCTCAGCCCTCATAGATATGCCTGATTTTGTTCCTGCACGTCATACCTGCACTCAAGGGGTGCACTGGGACACCATCGTTCCCCCTGTGGGAAGTTCTGCCCTTAGGTTGTCAGGATCTTATTTCTCTTCCAAGTGTAGTGTCTTTTATTTTATTTTATTTTTTTTTTTGAGTTGGAGTCTCACTCGGTCGCCCAGACTGGAGTGTAGTGGCTGCTCCCGGCCACTGCAGCCTCGACCTGCTGGGCTCCGGCGATCCTTCCACCTCAGCCTTCCAAGTAGCTGGAATTACAGGCATACGCTACCATGCCCGGCTGATTTTTTTATTTATTGTAGAGATGAGGTCTCGCTGCCCAGGCGGGTCTCGAACCCACGGGCTCAGGCAATTCACTCACCTCAGCCTCCCAAAGGCGCGGGATTACAGGCTGAGCCACCGAGCCCGGCTGTAGTGTCTTTTAAAATGCAGATTCTTCCAGAAGGCATGATGCTACAAGCTGAGTCCCCCACAGAAGTATTACCAGAGAACTCTGCTGGAGAGGGACCTGGCTCAGGGTTGGTTTGTGGAAGGAGCTGAGAAGAAGAAAAATGTGCAGGGAGGCTGCAGGGGGAGTGGGAGGGCTGGGGATCAGGTCTGGGAAGAGCAGGACCTGTTACAGGCCCCAAGGTGCTGACAGTGCTGCAAGACAGCTGTCACTGGACCCTGTAGTTAGGGTCTCCCTGCCACACTTTATGACTACCCCATCTTGGGCCCTTGAAGGGCAGGCCCTGGGGCTGCCACTCTCCCCATCACATACACGTGAAAACACACACACACACACACACACACACACACGGTAATGAGCCCTCTTCCCAGGATACCCAGTTGTGACTGCTATCTCTCCATGGGAGCACTAACCAGCTACTGCTTCTCAAGGGCCCGAGCCCCTTCTCATTCCCCCTTCTTCCCTCACACTATGCCTTCCCCCCACAGATGGGAAAGCTGGTCTTTAAATTTGCTAGTTTTTAAAACAGTGAAATCTTTTTTTTTTTAATTTTAAAGATGTGGGGTACAATTCAGGCTTAGGTATACAAATGTTCATTATGCAGGTACCCTTGTTGATGAGGTATACCCCTCCATCCCCTGGTAGTTTCCCTCAACTGCCAATCCCACCCTACCTCCCCTGGCAGTTTCCCACTACTACCAATCCCTTTCTAAATAGTAAGCTCTTTTAAAGTCCATACTGGCTCTAGCTTCCTTCCTTGATCGCCCTGTGCTAACCGCCACTGTGCCCTTTTGTCCCGGGTTCCCTGGTTCTGGTGTCAGACTTAAGTTCTCCTGCAGGGAGATAATGAATGAGGCATTTCCTCCTGGACACAAGTTAGCAGCCACCCCTCTCAGCCTCACATTAAATCTGGGAACACAAGTCACCCTGGGTAACTGGACAGCAGGGCATGGCGGGAGACTGCCTTGGCACCCAGATGCCCGGCTGGGATGGGAATGGGCATGGGTGATGTCCCACCTCACCTCTGCTGGGCCTGTGTTTGATCTCTGT
Source organism: Carlito syrichta (assembly GCF_000164805.1). Classification (NCBI taxonomy): domain Eukaryota; kingdom Metazoa; phylum Chordata; class Mammalia; order Primates; family Tarsiidae; genus Carlito; species Carlito syrichta. Next base: position 5,069 of record NW_007232709.1, on the reverse strand, counting down.
TGGTTTGCGTGTTTGCTGTTCCTTTCTGAGGTCTTTGTTTTTCTGTGCAAGTCTTGAGTTCCTGAATCCAGGGACCATGCTACCTCCCTCAGACTGGGAACTCTCTGATAGCAGGAGCTGGATCCCCTGCTCTGACTGTTACATCTCCAAGGGCAATCTCCATGTCCAACATATGAGTAGGGGTACTTGAAGGTATGAGCTGGGTCTTTCTCCTTTGGATGGGGAATCTCCAAGGGCTAGGCTGTTTGTGCACCTTGAGGCTGCGTGTTCCTTTTTGATCGTGAGGTCTTTGAGGGTAGGTCTGTATTTCCTTCATCAGACTGGGCCTTCTTAAGAGCAAAGCTGTATCTCCTCCTCAGATTTGGGGCTCCCAGAAGCAGGGGCTGTTTCTCTTCCTTTCTCTTGGGAACCCAGTGCCAGCTTTGTTCCCAGGGTATGCTCTCCCTAAGGAGAAAGGGAGGTAGTGGGAGCTGAGTTCTGAGAATCAGAGATTGTGGCTAGTGACTGTGGGGCAGACAGGGCTACTCAGACCTTGTCAGTAGCCTGATTTGAGGCTGGAGGTAGAGACATGGAACTGGGCTAAATTCACCTCATCCCAAGCACATGGATTCATCAGATTGCACCCCAGGGTGTCCAAGAGGAAAGGCTGAGGGTGGGGCTGGGCAGCTCTCACTTTGGTGACTCCTTGTCCTGTTCCTGGGCCAACAGGACATATGGCAAGAGAGGAAGACCCGAGTACGTGTGTACGTGTGTATATGAATGTGTATGTGTGTCTGTGTGTGTTTGAAGATGGGCAAAGGGTGTCACTAAGTCAGAGGGGTCAGTTCTGGGGGAGCAGGGACAGCCTCAGTATAGGGAGACATGAGGGGCATCCCACACTGGCCAGGCTGCCTGCCTCTGCACTAAGGCTCAGTGCCGGGTCTCCCCACCTCAGTGCTGCAGGGCCACGTGTACCGGTTCTGCACCACTGAGGGTCTCTGGCTGCACAAGGACAACTCCAGCCTGCCCTGGAGGGACCTGTCGGAGTGCGAGGAGTCCAAGCGAGGAGAGAGGGTGAGTTGAGGAGGGGTTCTGAGCCAGAAAGGTGTACCGGGGTCTCAGCTTCACTGGAGCAGAGACCCTGGGCTTCTGGCGGACCCATCTGTGGTCATCTCATCCATCCCCCTGCCTCTGGGGGCTCTGTATACCATATTTTCTGGACAAGGGTTGGTGTGTGTACACCTCTCCGGCCTTGGAAAAGAGCCCAAGAAATCCAAGAACATTCGCTTGGAATCGGTTATTCTATTTTTTTTGAGTTGGAGTCTCACTCTGTTGCCCAGACTGGAGTGCTGTGGCATGCTCCTGCCCACCGCAGCCTCGACCTGCTGGGCTCCAGAAATCCTTCCACCTCAGTCTTCCAAGTAGCCGGAATTACAGGGACATGCTACCACGGCCGGTTAACTTGATTTATTGTAAAGACGAGGTCTCGCCAAGTAGCCTGGGTGGATCTCAAACCCGCGGGCTCTGGCAGTCCACTCGCCTTGGCCTCCCAAAGTGCCGGGATTATAGGCTGAGCCACTGAGCCCGGTCTAGGTTGTTCTTTTTCTCGATCTGGTAACCCTAGTGGGATCTGACTTGGGGACCCAGTTCTGCCCATGGGAAAGAAGCAGGTGGCAGAGATGGGGCCGTGGGCCACCCATGTACACTCGTATCCCTGTGTCACACAGAGCTCCCCGGAGGAGCAGCTCCTGTCCCTCTACATCATCTACACAGTGGGCTATGCCCTCTCCTTCTCCGCTCTGGTCATCGCCTCGGCTATCCTCCTGGGCTTCAGGTAAGTGAACCCAGACCCTGGAAAGGGGTTGCTTCAATCAAACGCCCTGGATATTGAAGGGGAATAGCAAACCAAAGCATCAGTGCAGCACACTCTTCTCTCAAGATCTCTCCAGAGAGCCTCAATACATATGAGGTTGAAAACACGGGATACAATATTGTATACATGATCTGATCTCCACTGTGCAAATGTGCGCACAGATATTGCAAAAAAGAAAGACACCACACATGCACCAATATCCCCAACACCTTCACGGTGGGTGGTAGGATTATGAAAATCCTGGGAAATCCTCTCCAGAGAGCGTGTGTAACTTTCATAAATGAGAACTCAGTATGATTTTAGAAAAGATCTCAAAGATTAGCAATCCTGCTCCCTTTGGATCTTGCAACCCCAGGGGAGTAGTTCTTCTTTAGGTTTAACCTAGATGAGACATTCCTTCTAGACTAGGAGCTGTAGAAGAGAGTGCCAGGTTCTTCCCACTCCAACTACACTTGGTGGGGAGTGGGCCAGGAGCTGGGTTCAAGGAGGAGAGGGATTCTGAGGGAATCAGACTTCAGGACACAAGGTAGCAGGAACAGGAGAGGTGGTATCCCCGTTCCTACCTTCGAGGCACCTGGCACAGGCCTGAGGTGCTCAATAAATATATCCACTCAATGAATATTATTCTCTTTTATTTTTAAATATTTGGGAGATTCAAAAATGCAATGGCTGAAATTATGATCACTCATGCACACACCATCCAGTCTAAGAAATAACACATCCCATACTGATATACTTCCCTAGGCAACCTCTTTGATCATGCTCTTCTCCCTGCCCTGTCCCCATCACAGGTGACCCCCGAATGTGCCCCTTATAATTCCCACACATTTCCTAATACTTTTACCACATTCATGAGTATAAAGATACATAGCATGGTTTTATGTTTTTTTGTAGCATGTTGTACATACTTGTCGTAGTCCGCTCCTGCTGCTATAACAAAATACCTTAGACTGGGTAATATATGAAAGAAATGATGGAAATGTATTTCTCACAGTTCTGAAGGCCAGAAAGTCTGAGATCAAGGCACCAGCAGTTTTGGTGTCTGGTAAGGCCTTGCAGTCTGCTTCCAAGATGGAGCCTTCCCAGTGAATGAAGGACAAAAGGGTGAAAAGAGCTCCCAAACTCCCTCAGGTCTCTTTCAGAAAACATCCCTTTGAAGAGGACAGAAACCTCATCAAACTAATCACCGCCTAAAGACACTCCCCCCGCATTGAAAGATGGTGGCGCACAGTGAGACTCAACACCCGTTAAGGCCAAGAGATTTAATGGGTTGAACGTGGTGGGCTACAGGATCTGAGGGTCAGGCTGTAGCCCTGAGGCAAGGGCACGACAGCCTTTATAGGAGCTTAGGGCGACCTGTAGGTTGGTGAATTTTTCGCAGGCACGGGAAAGGCTGTGGAGGGAGAACAAAGGAAGGCACTGAGGAAGAACAAAGGAAGGCACTGTTTCGATCGCCATTTTATTTTGCCGTGTCGCCGTTTCCAGGAAAGGGAGGGGATGTGGCTTTACTTGTGGCTTGGCGGAGGCCCTTCATTCCCACCTCTTTGGTTATACGGGAGAGGGGCAGCGTTTGTCTGTCCGGCTACCTCCTGCTGAAAATGGGCGTCGATGGGTGAGGTGGGTGAAAGGACAAGCCACATGAGACCGCATAAGTAGGCGCCAAAAGAAAAAATTTCATTTGAGTGGAAGTCCTGGAAGGTGCCTTGTAAGTGGAAATCAGCAAGCTGGTCCGGCCAGTCGTCGAGTGGACACGGGAAAGGGAGGAGCCAACTGTCACAAAAAAGGTGGTTAAGAGACGCTGAGAATCTGAGTGGTAGGTAGTAGGGGTAAACTTTAAGGCAAGCATGTCTGAAATGAGAAGACAAGGTTAGGTAGCCTTTTGGTCATAGGGACGCCGGCTCGTTTTAGCTATTTTCTGCTGGGGAGGGGCGGCGTGTGGAGGTTTAAGGCTGGTATGGGGCTGGAGGTGGTTTGGATGGAAGGGGCGAGTATGAATGTAGCAGTAGTTGGTTGACCGTTATTTGAAAGAGCTCTGCCAGGCGCTGTTGGAGAAACCTAAAAACACACAGGGCCATCGACAAGAGGATAAATATAACAATTAGTGGAGTTAGAACAGGGAGAAACCACATTAGGAGTTAGGGTTGCCACCATCCTGAGAATGTGCCTCCAGTCAGGTCTTCTCTCCATTTTTTGAGGTTTTCTTGTAATTATTTAATTCTGTCCTTGACTATACCTGATTTATTGGCATAGAAGCAGCATTCCTCCCTAAGAAATAAGCATATTCCTCCCTCTTTAGCTGTAAGCAGGTTTAGTCCCCGTTGATTCTGGAGGACCATATCAGCCAGGGAATCTAGTTGTGTTTGTAAGTTTAGGACCGTGTCCGCCACCTGTTGTATGTCCTGGATCAGTTGGGAGGAGAGCTGTTTGTAAAAGTGAAGTGAGGATCCCAGCTCTGCTGCCCCCATTCCCATGGCCGCGGTAACACCTAGCCCCACTAGTAGAGGTATGAGCTGAACTGCCCGCCTTATCCGCAACATTGAGGAACCAACCAAGGGGACAGGCAGGCTTTGGTTACCAGGTGCTATTACAACGGTGGGGAGGAGGATGACAAGAATGCAGGACCCCAACCATTCGGGGGGCGGGACCGGGTAGATGGTAGTGCCGCATAGAAAGGCAATCCCGTTTAAGTGGAGGGCAGAGGGTGTTATTTGATTGGACCATGAGTGATCGTGAGCAGAGGCAGAGGGGGGCCCATCCGACTTCCAGGGTGCCGTTTCGTGTTATACACTGGGACGCGGGCAAGTTAGGTGGGAGAGGGATATTAGAACGCGGTAGTGAAGGTGGACATTGGGTTGGAGGCATAGGGAGAGTCCAATTTCCTGTGACCGGGACAGAGGAGACCCAGGACTGGCCGGACCTGAGGCATAGTCAGCAGTCCTTTGCTAAGACAGGGTTAGTAAGGTTAAGCAAGGTATGGGTTTTGTTAAGGACAGAAAGGAGTCCCAGGTTTGTCTGATAAGGGTCTCAGGGTTTTGGGAGATTGGGGTGCACCAAAACCAGTCCATTGAAATGTTGAATGAGTTCTTCCATGACCTGCTTGGTGTTCTGCTGTTCTGCATAATCCTGCACCCCTCCCCCGTCTGATCTACCCACAGGAGGTCTGAGGTTCCAGCAGATTTTTTGTCCCTGGTGCCCGGGACAAGAATACCCAGTGTGT
>NW_007232708.1:0-7870 GCF_000164805.1 Carlito syrichta | reverse complement strand
GAGGTTGAGTTTTTGACTGACACATGGAGCCTTCACTGCTTTTCTCTGATTTCTGTGAAGATTTGGAACATAGAAAACATTAGAAAAATTCACCTTAAAATTTCAGCAGGTCGAAATGGCAAAAATAATTTTAAGGGGAAAAGAATTTTCCTCTGTAGTTATCCTGAAATTTAAGGAGCATTATTGACCATAATATTGCTTAGTTTTTGTTTTGTTTTTTACTGCTCTTAGAAGCTAGTAAATTGTTTCAAAGTAGGTTTTGTGTGTATGTGTGCGTGTGTGCGCGTGCGCTCATAGTGTAAAAAAACCTGAATTTTGATACAGCACTTTGTGTGCGTTTGTATCAAAATTTACCTGCCTCTTTATGAGGGAGGCTTACTCTTCACACATTTTATTTAATGTGAGGCAAGTTGAAAGACAATACACTCATTCTAGGTGATTCTGTGGTGCCATGAAATTTAAAATAATTTTGGAAAAGGATTAGTCAGTTTTCAGCAAGAGTCATAAGTTTCTGATAACCAGGGTAGTACCTGACTAAAAATAAAGACGTAATACCCTTAACCATTTATAATTTCTAGTATTTCTCTGAAAAATCGTTTTGGGGTAAAAAGTGACTTGATATGTCCAATTTCATTTCAGAATAAAAAGCTAGCATCTTTAAAAATCTCAGATTGCTTGCTTACAGGTATAAGTAAGAATTATGGGGAAACGATTCCTTTTAGAGGATTACTTTTTTCAATTTTGGTTTTAGTAATCTAGGTTTTGCCTGTAAAGAACAAAAAGATGGTTTTTAAATACTGTTTGTGGAATGTGTTTAAAGGATTGATTCTAGAACCTTTGTACATTTGATAGTATTTCTAACTTTCATTTCTTTACTGTTTGCAGTTAATATTCTTGTTCTGCTATGCAATCATTTATATGCACGTTTCTTTAATTTTTTAAGATTTTCCTGGATGTATAGTTTAAACAACAAAAAGTCTATTTAAACTGTAGCAGTACTTTGCAGTTCTAGCAAAGAGGAAAGTTGTGGGGTTAAACTTTATATTTTCTTTCTTATAGAAGCTTCTAAAAAGGTATTTTTATATGTTCTTTTTAAACAAATATTGTGTACAACCTTTAAAACATCAGTGTTTGGATCAAAACAAGACCCAGCTTATTTTCTGCTTGCTGTAAATTAAGCAAACATGCTATAATAAAAACGAAATGAAGGAAATTAAAAAAAAAAAAGAATCATATTTCATTTGCTTGCTACTGACTACCCAGCATCTGACATAGGGCCCAGCATATGATAAGATCTCAAGTATGTACATCTGCTGAATGAAAAATGGTAAAGCTAAAGGTATATAAGAAAATTTATACTTGATGGCCTATATGACTAAAAAGCAGATGGAAATCTATCTGTTGAGAAAAAATGGGGAAGAGACGTGATCTTTAGAAATAGACATTTTAGGAAGTCATGTCACTGATCATGATCTCCTATCATTATTTTCATATATGCCTATCTTTGCAGTATTTTAATGGTACAAATTTTTAAAGGATTTATTTAAGTACAAAATATCATTAGCAGTAGGACTAAAAAATTAACATTTTTAAAAACTATCACTAAACGAAATCTACTGTAGTGAATTTACTTTTCAAACAGATGCTCTAGTCTTCATGTGATTGTTTCTGAAAAGCTAGAAAGTTGCTATAACTATTTGCTGTCTTATATAATCAATGAAGAGTTAGTCCATAAAACACAAACAAAATATTAAAAGAAATCAACGTATTTAGTGATCTTAGTAATTCAGGCAAGATTTTGTGCCAAAATAAATTCTTTAAGCTCAATTATTTAAAGAAAAATAAAAATAAAAGCAAACCAAAATATTCTGAGCCCTAAAAATATCCTTAGTAATCCAACAAGAATATTTTAAAATATGTGACTATTGGTACCTTAAAAGAAACTATTACAACAGTCTTATTTTAGGTTCAAAATTATATTTTATCTATTCAATCTCACTGCCATTTTTATTGCAAAGTCTCAATAAGAAATATTTGAAAAACTTTAAAAAATCTTAAGTAGAGAACTTTTAAAACCCAGCTTTTCTGCTTCCTAAAAGTCACTCTTATCTCTACAGCAAGGGTACATGCTCTAGAGTTCAGGACAGTCTTATTTCTTACAAAGAAAGTCGTGATAATACACAAATGAGAACTCAAAACCTGTACATATGAATTTAGATAGGCGAACAAAAACAAATTCCTTATACAAGAAACTTAAGAGCACACGAATAACTAAAGTTTAGAAGTCACCCAAGTTAAATGATTAACAGTATACACAATACCCCTTGGGAGAAACTCTAAAACTAAGTCTTAACTTTTTAAAGATGCTTTAATAAAATACCTTTGATAACTTAACACAGGGCATTAACAGCTCAGTATCTACATTTAACTGCAGTACCTTGTCCATTCATTTAAAATCTACTTTCACTATACACTAATAAAGATACAGGGGAGACAAGACAGATCTCTGGCCCTCCTAGATTCACAGCTCTCAGAGTCTTCCAGGGAAAAAGTTTTACAATAAAGGGTAGGGCTGGGGAACTGAATTCTAAAAAACCAACAATTTTAAAACCAACCGGTGTAAGAAATACTTAGTTTCAAGTACTTTCTCCTTTTTCTTCGTTTTTTTTTTTGAGTTGGAGTCTCACTCTGTCACCCAGACTGGAGTGCAGTGGCTACTCCCGGCCACCGCAGCCTCGCCTGCTGGGCTCCGGCAATCCTACCTCCTCAGCCTTCCAAGTAGCCGGAATTACAGGCATGCGCTACCACGCCCAGCTGATTTTTTGAATTATTGTAGAGATGAGCTCTCGCTGCCCAGGTGGGTCTCAAACCCGTAGGCTCAGGCAATCCACTTACCTCAGCCTTCCAAAGGTACGGGATTACAGGCTGAGCCACCAAGCCCGGCTTCAAGTACTTTCTCTAAATCAAACTGGTCTTATCAAGAATTGCCTAACTGAGGTTTCCAAGGCATTGGTTAATATAAACTTATTCAATGAGGAGGTTTATATGTAAAACAAATTTCAATCAAGCTACCCATCAGAACTTAAAAAAGCTAAATTTTAGTGAAAAAGATCTAATTTTACAATATTTCACTATGGAGATAAAACTGAAGTAAGTGGTTGCACATATACATGCACCTTGCTTTAGAGATTTCTACATTTTAAATTTTAGGCAAAGAATTACAATCGTATTCTACTCTGAACTAGGATAAGTCCTAGTGGTCTCTACAACAACACAGTTACTGAAATTGAAGCAGTGTCATGAGAAACGCTCAGCATGACACAGAAGATTACCCATCTTATCAGCACAAGACAAAGAGTGACACACCCGGATTCAGGAGAGTACCATTTGTGTTTCTGTTCTGCCTCTTATTAGCTTTGTGTCATCTGGGTAAATTGCAATGTCTCTGGAACTGTTTCCTCAATGTTTATAATACTCTACTTACCAGATAAGCTTACTGTGAGAATCAAAGGGGAAATAATTTATGGAAGGCACTTTGGAAACTATAAGACACAGGCAGGCAAAAGAAGAATTAAAATATTTACCTATGGACCAAAATGATTGAGGACCAAAATTATCAAAACAGAGTTTAAGCATAAAGATTTGTGTGCCCAAAGCAAGAAAATAATCCTTTTGTCCTAAGCTGATTTGCTCTCCTTCCCCCCTCCGCCACCAGTATTCTCTTCAACTGCCAGAAACCCACAGAGGCAAATGTACTTGCCTCAGAAATCACATAAAATAAAGAGTCAAACTATAAGCGTTCCAGAAAAACAAAAATTCTCAAAGTCAAATACTATGCAAAAAGGCACCACCTTTCTGAAGGGCAATTTTTAATATTCATTGAAACCCTGGAAATGGTCCTACTTTTTTGACCCAGAAATTCTACTTCTGGGAAGTCACCAAAGCAAATAATGACCCTGGAGCACCTAGGTTAATAAAGAGAGCTCATAGTGCACCAAGTGCTTTCCTAAGAGATCTGTGTTAACATCTCATATAACTTTAAGACTGGCAGAAGAGTTCTCCAGTTTTACATTAAGAAAAAGTGAGGCAAGAGGAAGCTGAGCAGTTTTCCCAGGTCCACACAGTAAGTGGCAAAGCTGAGACTCAAATCTCAATTTTCTAACTCCAGCACCAGGGTTCTTGTCCACTTCTCTATAGTGCATAGAGGTTTGATAAATGGTTCACCATAATTCATAAGAGAAATAAGCAATCTGGATATCAGAAACAAAAGAGTGGTAAAATGACCTTAAATTCACTCTCACAATGCTGTGATGGCAGACATTAAAAAGCAATGCTGAAGGACAGAGGAATTGGCACATCTAACATCACTACTCTGAGTGGACTCCTAACCTTGCCTGCAAGGGAGTCCAGAAAAGAGATAGGAAACAGCAACTATCTTTGCAGCTGCTGACTAAAGTGAACTGAGCAAAGATAAACACTAGCTCACAGAAAACTTCCCCATGGAAGAATGGACCAACTATCTTAATGAGCTTCCCAGGTGCCACTCTGAGGCTGAGAAAATGTTTTCAAAGGGTAGGGGTAGAGGGAGAGGCCAGAATGCTCTGAGGCAGTATGCTGGGTTTGACAAGGCTAGCTGCCTCAGGTCTCTGCTACTTTGCTATTCCTGAATAGCAGACCCAAGTAAAACAACTTTATATTCAAGTTTGAGTAATAAAGCAAACAGAATCCAATATGGGATCTATGAAAAAACATTGAAAAATAAACAAAATCCTCACAAGAATACACATAAAAAAACAGACAAATATAAGTGTGCCTCCTCACATTATCTAACAGTACCTCAGAATTTTTATCATTGCTTAAAATTAACTAAAAAAACCCAAAGTTTAATTTCATACTTACAGTCTGATCCACTCATGGAATAAATACAATTTACTGAATCCTACTCCTCCACATTTTGACCTAAACACAAATAAAATACTGTCTCATAAAAAAATCTCTTAGAGAAAACCTGTGCAACATAAAAGCGAGTGTAACATCAGTGAATCCATATAAGTAAATCCAACGTAAAGCAAAGAAAAAAATCATCTTTGGAAATGATGGCGAGATGAGAAAGACTACAACCTAGAATAGGGTCTCTTCAGCACCTTATATAAGTACAGAAGATGTAACCAGAGTGAAAATACAGAATGATCCTAGAATATCTTTGTTTTGTGATAAAGTTTTCACTTAATAATTTATTTTATTTGTGCCCTATTCTGAGCAAATAGGCAAGAGTCCTAAGCAAGGAATAATTAAATGCATTCGAGAAATTGAAGAGAACCTAGAGCATTGGTTAAAAAACAGATGAGAGAGCCGGGCTCGGTGGCTCAGCCTGTAATCCTGCGCCTTTGGGAGGCTGAGGTGAGTGGATTGCCTGAGCTCACGGGTTCGAGATCTGCCTGGGCAGCGAGACCTCACCTCTACAATAAATAAAAAAATCAGCTGGGCGTGGTAGTACATGCCTGTAATTCCAGCTACTTGGAAGGCTGAGGTGGAAGGATCAACGGAGCCCAGCAGGCGAGGGCTGCGGTGGCCGAGAGTGGCCACTGCACTCCAGTCTGGGCGACCGAGTGAGACTCCAACTCAAAAAAAAAACCAAACAGATGAGAGTCAAGAAAGTACAGACGGACAAGGTGAACAATTAAAAAGCCAGCTGATAGAGCTGAGGAAAGACAGAAAATAAAAACACCACAATGATGTGATGGCAGCCATTAATAAAACAATGCTGAAGGACAGAGGAATTGGCACATCTAACAACACTACTCTGAGTGGACTTCTAACCTAAACAAATGAAATCCACTTAGATGCAATAAAAAAGCAAACAGACATTGCTAAACAACAATGGAACACCAAGGAAATGTTCAGAAAAATGACAGAATACAAGAGAAAACAAATTACAGCAATTAGAGAAACTACAAAGAATACAGAGAAGATTAGCTATAGACCATTTTGAATAAATGCACATAGCCTCTGATCCTGCAATTTCACTTCTTAAAATGTATTCTACATATATACCTGCACAAAATTCACAAAAATATGTGAAGTATGGCAACAAAATGAAAAACGAAAAATAACCTAGAAGTTCATCAATTTAAATACATCATGATATCATCACATGATTATTATCCAGCTGTCACCCCTCCTGTTCAACATAGTGTTGGAAGTCCTAGCTAGAGCGATCAGATAAGAAAAGGAAATCAGGGGCATCCAAATAGGAAAAGAGGAAGTCAAGTGATCCTCTTTGCTGACAATCTGATTCTATACCTCGAAAATCCAAGAGCATCTGTCACAAACCTTCTTGCACTGATCGAGGACTTCAGCAAAGTCTCAGGGCACAAAATCGACGTCCACCAACAAGCAGGCAGAGAACCAGATAAAAAGCACGATACTATTCGCAACAGCCACACAAAGATATGAAATGCTTTGGCATCTTCCTAACCAGAGAGGCAAAAGGCCTTTAAAACAACCAAAACTACAACACATTGCTCAAAGAAAGCAAAGAGGAAAAAAATAAATGGAAAATTATCCCATGCTCATGGATAGGGAGAATCAACATCATCAAGATGTCCAACCTACCGAAGGCAATCCACAGATTTAACACAATACCCACTAAATTAACCAGCATCATTCTTCTCAGACCTGGAAACAAGACAGAAATTCACATGGAATCATAAGCAACCACAAATAGTTAAAACAATCCTCAGCAAAAGAAACAAAGCACGAGGTATCAACTTTCCGGACTTTAAACTTTATTATAAGGCTACAATAATCAAAACATTCTGGTATTGGTACAAGAACAGAAATGTAAACCAATGAAACAGGTTAGAGATTCCAGAAGCAAAACCTCAAATTCTCAACCAACTCATCTTTGGACAAAGCCTCCACTAACAACCCCTGGGGAGAGAAAAACTTATTCTGTAAATGGTGCTGGGGAAACTGGCTGACCACATGGAGAAGATTAAAGCAAGACTCCTACCTATCACCACACAAAAATAAACTCTAAAGGGATCAGAGACCTAAACAAAAAACCTCAAACTATAAGAACCTTAGAAATGCAGATATCCTTATAGAAACTGGAAATGGCAATCAAAACTCCAAATGCCCATGCCACAAGAGATAAAATAGACAAGGGGGACCTCATCACATTGAAAGGCTTCTGCAAAGCAAAAGAAACCATCACGAGAGTGGGGAGACAGCCCACAGAATGGGAAAAAATATTTGCCAACCATATATCTGAAAAAGGTCTAGGATTTAGTAGCTAAAAGGAACTCAAATGTGCCACAAAGAAAAAAAATAATAATAGCCATATTAAAAAGTGGGCAATCGGTGCCTCAGCCTGTTATCCCAGCACTTTGGGAGGCCGAGGCGAGAGGATTGCCTGAGCCCACAGGTTCGAGACCAGCCTCAGCAACTGTCAAGACCTTGTCTCCACAATAAATCAGAAATTATCCGAGTGTGGTAGCATGCACCTGTAGTTCTGGCTACTTGGAAGGCTGAGGCGGAAGGATCGCCAGAGCCCAGCAGGTTGACACTGGGGTGGCAGTGAGTGTGCCACTGCATTCCAGCCTGGGCAATGGAGTGAGATTCCAACTCAAAAAACTGGGGAGGGGCAAAAGATATAAATAGACACTTCTCAAAAGAAGACATATGAGCAGCCAACAAGTACATTAAAAAAAATTTTCAGCCTCACTAATCATCCAAGAATTGCAAATTAAAACCAGACTGAGATACCACCTAAGTCCAGTCAGGATGGCCAGCATCAATAACTCAAAAAACAACAGATGCTGGAGAAAGATGTGCAGAAAAGGAAACATTTCTACAGCGTTGGTGG
>NW_007232707.1:0-28566 GCF_000164805.1 Carlito syrichta | reverse complement strand
CCCAGTGAAGAGTCTTCCTCTGTGAGGGGTGCCGCCATAACTGGCCTGCCTCTACAATGGGTATCCTGGGTATTTGCCCCTCTCAGTTGTGGGTGCCCAAGTGAATGCCCTCTTCGATGATGGGTGCACATGTGACTGGCCACCCTCTGTTTTTTGTAACCCAGATATTGGGCTACCCTGTGTTGGGTTTCCCAGTGTATAGATGCCGACTATTATAGATGTTCCAATGACTGGTTGCCTCTCTAATGAGTACCACAGTGATTGGTTCTCCTCTCTGATGTGTGTCACAGTCACTGGCGCTTTTTTGTGATTTGGACATCAATTATTAGCCTTCTTTTTGAAGGTTTCCCCAATGATTGAACCTCCTCCATAATGGGTACAAAAGAATGTTGCCCACTTCTGTGATGGATGTCCCAGTGATTGGCCTTCTGAAAAAATGGGTGCTCCTGTACTTGCCCTCTTCTGTGTTGAGTGCCCTAGTAGTTGGTTCTCCTCTGTGATGTGTTCAACAGTGATCAGTCTTTTTACATAATGAATGCCCACGTTATTGGCTCTCTTTTGTGATGAGTGTCTCAGTGTCTAACCCTCCTCTGTGATGAGTGGCCCAAAGACTGGACCTCCTCTGTATGGGTGCCACAGTGACAACCCAACATCTCAGAGTCCTGGTAACTGAGTTGCCTCAATGCCACAGTGATTAGCCCCTCTTTGTGGTGAGTTCTCCAGTTACCAGGCCTCCCCTGGGATTATGCCCCAGTGACTAATGCTGCCCTTCGATAGGTGATTTAGGGCTTGGCCATACTTCAAGTGGATGCACAGTGACTGGACTTCCTCTGGGATTTTTGACTTGTTTATTAACCCTCCACATTAATGGGTGCATCAGTGACTAACTCACATTGGTGATGAGTTCTCCAGTGACTAGCCCTTCTCTGAAATGGGTTCACCAGGGACTAGGTCTCCTCCTAATGAGTGCCCCAGTTACTGCAGCTATTCTGTGATGTACCTTAGTAACTGATCTACCTCTATGATGCGAACCACAGTGTCTTTGCCATCTCAGTGAGGTTGCCTCATTTCTGAGTCCTCCTCTGTGATCAGAACCCTAGTGACTGAGCACTCCCAGTGAGTGCTCCAAGACTGTCCCACCCCCATGGTATATTCCTCAGTAACAGACTCTACTCTGTGGTGGGTGTTCCAATTAATGGCTCTCCTCTGTGATGTCTGTCCCAGTGACTAATCCTCCATTCTTATGATTGCCCCAGTGATTAGTATTCTTCTGTGATAAGTGTCCTAGTAAATGATCCTCATCTATAATTTGTCCTCAGTGGCTGTCTCTCCTCTGTGATCAGTTCTTCAATGACTAGTTATCCTCCTAATTCATGTCTCAGTGACTGGTCCTCATCATTTCATGGGTACTCCAGTGGCTTACCTCCTCTCTCTTAGGTTCCCTAGTGACTATTCCATCACTGTTGCTAGTGTCCCAGGGAATGGGCACCTCTGTGCTGGGTGCTCTAGTACCTGGATAACCATTGATATGGGTGCCCAGTGACTAATTTTCCTCTGTGATGAATATCACAATGACCGACTCTCTTCTGTGATCATTGCACCAATGATTGGTTTTCTTCTGTTACATTTTCCCCAGTGACTTTCCATCCTTCATAATGACAGGAGTCCCAGTTACCAGGTCTTCTCCATAATGGAAGCCTCTGTAACTATCCCACCTCTGTGATGTGTGTCCCAGTGACAGGTGCTTCTCCAAAATGGGTACCTCAGTGCCTCACCTTCCTCTCTGATGGGTACCCTAGTACTGGCCCTTCTCTGTGATGGGTGTCCCAGTGATTAGCTCCCTTAATAGTGGGTGTTCCAGTTATGGGACCTTCTCTGTAATGATTTCCTCAGCATCTAGCCCTCATCCATGATGGGTGCCCCAATGACTAGCCCTCCTCCACAATGTGTACTTCAGTTACAAAGATTCCTCTGGGATTTGTGCCTTGGCCTGGCTCTCATCTGTAATCAGTGTTCCTGTGATTGGCTCTATTTCAAATGGGTGCCAATTGTCTGGAACTTATCTGGGATGGATGTACCATGGTGGAGTGCCTGGACTTTCTGAGGGATTGGTGTCCTAATTACTAGCACTGCTTTGTGATGAGTGTCTCAGTAACTAATTCACCTCTGTGATAGATGCCCCAGTGACTGGACCTCCTTCTAACAGGTACCCAAATGACTGATTATCTCATATGGTAGCATCAGTGACTGGATTATCTCTGAGATATTTTCCGCAATGACTGACCATCCTCTGTAATGCATGCCACAGTGACTAGCCCTCTTCTATGATGGGTTTTCCAGTAACTGGACCTCCAACAAAATATGTGCCCCAGTACTAGACCTCCTCTGAGATACGTGCTGTAGTTTCTGGGGCTCTTCCATAATAGGTGCTCAGGTGGTGATGCCACCTCTGTGATAGGTGTCCTAGTGAATATGCCTCCTCCATAACGAGTGCCCAAGTGACTGGGCCTTCTATAATTGGTGCTTCAATTACTGGCCATTCTTTGTGATGGGTGCAGCATTGACAAATACTCTTCCAAGATAGCTGTTCTAGTAACTGGACCTCCTCCAAATGGGTGCCTCCAAATGGGAAGTCCACAGATTGGACTTCCTCTGTGATGGTTGCTCAATTTATAATGGGTGCCCCTGCTACTGACCCTCCACTGTAATTGGTTTCCCAGTGACTGGCCCTTCTTGGAATTAAGTACCCTAATGACTAACACAACTCTGTGATGGAGTTCTGGTACCTGGGTCTCCTGCATAATTGGTGTTTCACTAGCTGAGCCTCCATTGTGACTGATGACCCAGTGACTGGCCCTTCTTCAAGTTTGTTTTAAAATCACTAGACCAACTCTATGATGAACGTTCCAGCTACTGAGCATCCTGCCTAATTGGTGTCCCATTGACTTCCTCTCCTCTGTGATAGAGACCCTAATGAGTGGTCATCCGCTAATCTTAGTTTCCCAGTGCCTATCCCTCCTCTGGGAAAATTGCCTCAGTGAATAATACTTCTGTGAAATGGAAAACACACTGATTTTAGCTCCATTGTGAATGCTCTCCCTTATTAGCCCTCCTCTGTGATCAGTGCCCCATTGACTCAGTCCCTGTTAATTAGTGTCCCAGTGACTGGAACTCCTCAGAGATGGGTACTTCACTGACTGGCCCTCATCTTTGATGTGTTCCTATTGATTTACTCTCTTTACTGACATGTGTTTCAGTGACTGTCCTTCCTTAAAAATGGATACTCTAATGATTCACCCTCCTCTCTGCTGTGTGCCCTAGTGACTGATCCTCCTGTGTAATTGATGCCCCAGTGATTTTCCTACTCCATAATGGGTGGCCAAGTTACTGGTCTTTCTCTACTATGGTTGACTCAGTGTCTGATCATCTTCTCTGATGGGTGCCCCAGTGGCTAGTAATCCTATGTGATGGGCGCCTCACTGATTATCTGACCTCTGTTGAGTTTCCCAGTGACTGGGCTCCTGTGTGATGGGTGTCTCAGTTACTGGGAATCTTCTGTGATGGGTGTGCCATTGATTGCCCCTCCTCTGATTAGTGAACAGTTATTTACCTTCCTTCAAATGGACGCCCAACTGTCTGGACCTCCGCTTGGATGGGTGCCTCAGTAAATAACCCTCTGTGATGGGTTCCTCAATGACTTCCTCTCCTCTGTGATGTGTACTCAAGTGACTAGTTCTCCTGTTTGGAAAGTGATCCAGTGACTGTGCTTCTTCCTAATGTGTGCCCATTGAATGGTCCTCCTCTGTGACAGGTACCTCAGTGACTGTGCCTCCTTTGTAATAGGTGCCCCAGGGACTAGCCCTGTTCTGTGATGGGTACCACACTGACTTTGCCTTCTCTGTGATGGGTGACCCAGTCATTGACTTTCCTCTGTGATTAAAGACCCATGAATTTGTCCTCCTCATAGTGCCCATTAAATTACTCTCCTTTTTAATAATTTCCTCAGTGACTGAACCTACTCTGTAATGTATGCTTCAGTGACTGGCTATCCTTTGTGATATGTGACTTACTGACTCTTCTCTCTGATGGTTGCTCCAGTGTCTGACTCATTTATTATTTTTGTCTCAGTGACTGGTTCCACTGTCTAGTGGGTGCTCCCATGAATAAGCTTCTTGAGTGACGCCTCTATGCTATGATGTGTGCTGAAGTGACTAGCTCTCCTCTGTGATGGGTGCTCCAGTGACTTTGCCATCTTCTAATGGGTGCTCCAGTGATTGTGCCTTCTCTTAAAGTGTGCCTCATTGAATGGCCTTCCTCTGCTTTGAATGCCTCCATGACTGTGACTCCTCAGTGATGGCTGCTCCAGTTACTAGCCTTCCTCTATAATCAGAGCCCCATGACTGAGCCCTGCTAATTATGGTCCAGTAGCTGGCCTTCCTCTGTGATGTATGCTTCAGTGATTAGCTATCCTTTGTGATACGTACACCAGCAACTTGTTCTCCTCTGTCATAGGTATCCCAGTGACCCACTCTACTCTGTGATGGTTGCACCAATGACTGATTCTTCTCTGATATGTGTCCCAGTGAGTAACCTTCTCCCATGATGAGTGTGCCAGTAAGTGGCACTCTTCAATAATATAGCTCCAATAATATGGCACCAATAATATGACACTGATTATATAGGAGACACAGTTACTGAAACATCCATCACAGAGAATTGTTAGTCACTGTAACATACAATTTGGAAGCAGCCCGGTTACTATGGCTCCATTCAGAGTAGAATTAGTCAGTGGAGCACCTGTTATGGAGAAGGACCAAGCATTTTGGACACTCATCACAGAAGAGGTCTAGGCTCTAGTCTCCCATTTTTGAGGAGCTCAAGGACCTGAGCCACTATCACTGAGCCAGACTAGTCACTGAAGCATACACTTTGGAGGAGGCCCAGATGCAAGGACACCCATAACAGGAGAGAATTTGTCACTGTAGTCTTCATCAAAGTGTATGACTAGACACTGTGGCAGCAATAACAGAGGAGGTTTAGTCTCTAGGACTCTTATTATGGAGGAGGTCCAGTGACTGTGACACCCATCACATAGGAATAAAAGTCACTGGGGCATTAATTATAAGAGATGGCAAGTCACTGAGACATCAATCACCCAAACAGTCTTCACACTGGTGCACATATTATGGTAGAGGGTCAGTCGCTGTGACACTCATCACAAAAGAGAGCCAGTCATGGAAAACCCATTAGTGATAAGGACAAGTCTCTGTGACACCCATCACGGAGGGAAGTTCGTCATGAGTCACCCATTAGATATGAAAAAAAATCATTGAAGGCACAAATCACAGGGGAGACCTAATCACTGGTACACATATTATGGAAATGGATCTGTCACAAAGGAGGGTCAGTCACTGAGACACCCATTAATAATGAGGTCCAGTAAGTGTGACAATCATCACAAAGAGGGACTTTTCAATGGAGTAACCATTATGGGAAAGAGCCAGAATCTAGGGCCCCACCCTAAAAGGAGTCCCATCAATGGGGCACCAATAATGGAAGAGGGTCAGACTTGGGAAACTGATTACAGACGTCTAGTCATTGGGTGCCAGTCACTGGGGTGCCCATTATGGAGGAGACCCAACCAGTGGGACAACAATGACAAAAGAAGATTAGTCAATGGGGCAATAATTACTGGGGAATACCAGTTACGGGGCAACAATCACAGAGAAGGCACAGTCACTGTGGAAACCATAATAGAGGAAGACCAGTCACTTGGATACCCATCACAGAGGAGGAAAAGTCACTGAGTCACCCATTTGGAGAAAGGAGAGACACTAACAACTATCACTGCAGTGAACTAGTCACTGGGGCACTAATGTTGGAGGATGGCAAGTCATGGGGCAACATCAACTCTGAAGGCCAGTCACTGTGGCATTCATCACACAGGAGGGCCAGCCACTATGGCACACATCACAAAGGAGGGACATACACTGGGGAACACAAAACAGTGAAGGGCCGGCCACTGTGGCAGCCATCACAGAAGAGGACATGTTACAAAGAAATGAGTCAAAAGAGACTTAATCATAAGGACATCCTTCACAGAACAAGCTTGTCACTGTGGCACACATCACCGAGAACAATCAGTAACTGTATTACTAATTATAGATAGAAGTCAGTCACTGGGGCTCTCACTGCAGAGAAGGATCAGTACTGCAACATCCAACACACAGAAGGGTCTGTAATGTGGACACCTATTACAAAGGATGACCAATTAATGGGGCATCCATAATTTAAGAGGCCAATTAAGTGGGTCACATATCACAGAGGAGGGCCAGTCACTGGGGGCACCTATGATGGATGAGGAACATTCACTGTGGCACTGATATCAAAGAAGGTCACTGATATCAAAGACTGAGGTCACTGTTACAACATCACAGAGGAAAGTCCGTCTTTGGGCATTACATCATAGGGGAGAACCAGAAAGTGGGGCACCTATCATAAAGGAGGGCTAGTCATTAAGATATTTATTATGGATTAGGGACAATCACTGGGGTATCCATTACAAATGAATGCCAGTTACTGGGTCACCAATCATAAAAGAATTATAATTACTGGAGCACATATTATAGGGGAGCATCATGAACCAAACAGCCATCACAGTAGAAAGCTACTGACTGAGGCAGCCATCAGACAGGTTAGCCAGTCAATGGGACAACCATCACAGAGGAGTTCCAGTCACTGGGACACCCAACACACAGGAGAGAAAATTACTGAGGCACACATAAAAGGCAAAGGGCAGTCACAAAGGTACCCATCACAGAGGAGAGTCAGTCAGTAGGCACCCATTAGAAGGGGCTCAGTAACTGGTGCTCCAATCAGTTTCCATCACAAAGGAAGCAATTTCAGTGTGTTACACATCACAAAGGAGGTCTACTCACTGGGGCACCTAGCACAGAGTGCCTGACACCAAGACACTTATCATAGAGTTTGGCCAGACACTAGGGCACCTATTTGGAGGAGACCCAGTCACTGGCTCACCCATCAAAGAGTAGAGCTAGTCACATGGGCAAACATCATAGAGGAGAACCAGTTATTGGGAAACCCATCACAGAGAGGACAAGTTTATGGGGCACCATTTGGAGGCAAGTCAGACACTGGTACTTCACCACAGAGGTTGGGTACTCTCTGGGACATCAATTTTGGAGATGAGCTATTCACTAGGACAACCATCAGGGATGAGGGATAGTCATTAGGGCAATTATCACCTAAGAGGGCCAGTCACTAGGGCAGACATTACAGAGCAGGAACAGTAACTGGGGCACCCATAATGGAGGAGGCTTAGTCACTGAGTAATCTATCACATAGGAAAAACAGTCACTGGGACATCTATTACAGAAGAGTCAGTCAAAGGGACACGCATCACAGAGGAGTACTAGTCACTGTGACACCAATTATGGAGGAGGCCAAGTTACTAGAACACCCATCACTGAGAAAGCTTGTTCATGGGAGCACCCATTTTGGAGGAAGGTCACTCATGGGGAACCATAAAAGAGTAGTCCCAGTCAATGGATCACCTATTATGGAAGTGGCCCAATCACTGTGACACTCGATGGAGAGTCCATCAATGGATGTCTGAGGACAGAGGAGTACCAGTCACCATGGAATACATCTCAGATGAGGTCCAGTCAGTGGGCCACCCATTAGGATGGGCTCAATCACTGAAGCTCCAATCACAGAGAAGTGTCAGTAACTGGGCCAGTCATCCCGGTGGAGAAAATATGAATGTGGTATCCATCATAGAATAGGATCAGTGGGACATTTTTTCACAGTGAAGGTCCAGTTACTTGCAAAATTATCACAAAGGAGAATCTTTCACTGATAATTCCAGCACAGAGCAGAACCAGTTACTGGGGCACCCATCACAGAAGGTGACTAGTCAATGGGACACCAATTATGAAGGATGCTCAGTTACTGGAACATCAATCAAAGAAGAGGGTTATTCAGTGGTGCACCCTATTTCAAGGAAAGTCAGACACTGAGACACCAATCACAGAAGAGGCCCACTCAATGGATCACCTGTTATGGAGGATGAACAGGCACTGGAATTACCCATAACAGTAGATTCTGTCACTGGAGCAATTTTCATTGAGAAGGGTCCACCACTGGGGCTCCAATCACAGAGTAAACACTGTTAAAGGAGCATGTATTGTGGAGGAGGCTCAGGCACTGAGACCCCCATTATAGAGAAGAACAAGTCACTGAAGCACCATCAGAGAGGAGAGCTTGTCACCTTGGCACTAATTTTGAGGCAGGCTCAGATATTAGGAAACCATCAAAAGAGAAGGCTACTCATCATAGCACTCATCACAGAGGATGGCCAATTGTTTTGCCATCAATCACAGAGGAGAAAAAGTCACTGAGACACTCATTATGCAGGTGTCCCAGTCACTGTGACACTCATCACAAAGGAGGACTCTTTACTGAGCTATCCAACATATAGGAAGGCCAGGTACTTGGGCAGCAAAAAGAAGGGAGACCCAGTCACTAAGGCACATATTATGGAGGTAACCCAGTCGCTGGAACATCCATCACAAAGGAAGACCAGTCAATGGGGCACCTGTTATGAAGGAGAAGCAGTAAATTGTACAACAATGACAGAGGAGGGTTAGTCATTGGGGCAACAGTTACTCATGAAGACCGGTCACTGGGCACCAATCACAGTGGAGAAACACTCTGTGAGGCACCCATAATGGAGGAGGGCCATTCACCTGGACACCAATATGGAGAAGGCCAACTCACTGGGGCGCTGATGACAAAGGAAGTCCGTTCACTGAAACACTCAACAGAGAGAAGGGTATGTCACTGGGACACCAATTTTGGAGGAAGACTAGTCACTGGTCAATCATCAAAGATGAGAGCCACTCACAGGGACACACATCACACAGGAGGGCCAGTCATTAAGACTCCATCACAGAAGAGGAGTAGTCTGTAGGTCACCAGTCACAGAGCAGGATTATTCACTCTAGCACTTAAGAGAGGAGGGATACTCTCTGGGTCACCAATCACAGAGCAGGATCATTCAATCTAGCACTCATCAAGGGAGGAATAGTCACTGGGGGACCCATCACAGAAGTGAGTTGTCAATATGGTACTTACCACAGAGGTAGCTCAGTCCCTGGGGCACTATTTATGAAGAAAGATCAGTCAGTCACAGAGACCCTCATCACAGAGGAATGCCAGTCACTAGAGCACCCGTCACACACAAAGTCCAGTCAAGAGGACACCCATCTAAAAGGAGGGCTAGTCACTAGGGCACACATTATTGTGGATGCCCATTAAGTGTAACAGCCATTGCAGAGGAGAGCTAGTCACAGAGGCAACCATTATGAGGAGCACCAGTCACCATGGCACCAGTCACATATAATGCACAGTTATTTGTGCATGCATAATGGAGAAATTCCTGTCACTGGGTCACGCTTTATGCAGAAGAGCCAATCACTCAGACATCTGTCAAAGTGGAAGTTTTGTCACTAGGGCACCCAATATAGAGGAGGTCCCATTTGGGACATTAATCGCTGAAGAGGCCCAGTCACTGGAGTACCTATGTGGAGCAGGGTAGTCACTGAGGAACACATAAGGTAAGAGTACTAATCTCAGAAGCAACATACAAAGGAATGCTAGTTACTGGAATACCTATCAGAGAGAAGAATCTGTCTCGAGTATATATATATATTGTTTGAGTTGGAGACTCACTCTGTTGCCCAGACTGGAGTGCACTGGCCGTTCCCGGCCACCACAACCTCGACCTGCTGGGCTCTGGCGATCCTTCCGCCTCAGCCTTCCAAGCAGCCAGAATTACAGGCATGCACTACCACGCCCCGCTGATTTTTTTATTTATTGTAGAGATGAGGTCTCGCCGCCCAGGTGGGTCTCAAACCCGCGGGCTCAGGCAATCCACTCACCTCAGCCTCCCAAAGGCACGGGATTACAGGCTGAGTCACTGAGCCCGGCTTGTCTCCAGTATTTTTGACAGAGAAGGGCAAGTCACTGGGACTCCCATCATAGAGGAGAGCCAGTAACTGGGGCACTCATTATAAAGGAAGCTCAGCCATGGGAGTATCTATAAACAAATACAGTCAGTCATGTCACACTCGTTACAGAGGAGTGCTAGTCACTGTAATACCAAATTTGGAGTATGCCCAGTTATTGGAAAACCCATTACAGAGTAGTCTAGTCACTGGGCACCGATATAGAGGAGACTCAGTCACTGAGCAATCTATTACAGAGAGACTCTAGTCACAGGAACACTCATAAAAAGGAAAGCAAGTCACTGCAGCAACCATCACAGAGAAGGCCAGTCACAGGGTCACCCATAACAGTGGAAGGCCAGTCACTGGGGTACTCATCATGGAGTAGGTCAGTTACTATGGTAACCATCACAGATAAGTGCCAGAAACGTGTGTACTAATCACAGAGGAGGGTCACACCATCATGCACCAAAAACATGAAGAGGGACAGTCATGGAGGCACCCAACACAGAGGAGAACAACTATCACAGAAGAGGTTCAGCCACTGAGGCACCCATCACAGAAGAGGGACAGTCACTGGAGAATCCATAACAGTGGAGGACTAGTTAAGGGAGGGCTAGTCATGCAGACAATCACACAGATGAAAGATTGAAACTGTGGTATCAATTACAAGGATAGACCAGTCACTGGTTACCCATTATGGAGGAGGACCAGTCAAAGGGACTACCATCACAAAGGAGAGAAAGACAGTGGAGTACACAACAATGAGGACAGCCAGTCAAAAGACAGCCATCAGAAAGGAGTATTTTTCCAATATGGAGGACGCACGATTTCCAGGACACACATCACAGAGGTAGGCTAGTCACTGGGCCACCAATTACGGAAGAGGACCAGTCAATGGGGCACAAATCACCAAAGTGGCACAATCATTGGGACACAGATACTGGAAGAGTGCTTGCCACTAAAGCACACATCACTAGGGAACCCAGTAACTGAGGAGCCTATCGCAGAGGAGGTTCAGTCACTGAAACATTCATAAGAAAGAAGGTCAATCACTGGGGCCCTTATCTTAAAAGGAGCACGCATCATACAGGAGGCCCAGCCACAGTGGTACCCACCACAGATGAGGTCTAGTCACAGGGTCACCTATAATAGTGGAAACCTAATCACTGATTCTCCCATGACATTGGATTGCCAGTACCTGGGGCATCCATCACTGATTAGGGCCAGTCATTGGGAACAGTCACTGGAGAGAATCAGTCACTGGAGCACCAATCACAGAAGAGGACCAATCATAGAGGCACCAAACACAGAGGAGGGACACTCACTGAGGCACTCATCACAGAGAAGGGCCAGTTACTGAAACAGCCATCACAGAAGAGTGCCAGTCACAGGGTCACCCATTTCATAGGAAGGCTATTCACTGGGTACTCAACAAAATGGAGAGAATTTCAATGGAGTACCCATCAGAGAGAAGAATAGTCATGATCACACCCTCCACGGAGGAGGCCTGGTCATATTGGAACCCATTATCAAAGAGGCCCAGCTATGGGGGCATCTAGGACAAAGAGGAGCCTAGTCATTGGTACATATGTTACAAAGTAGAGTAAGTCACTTAGTAGGGTTATTCACTGCAGCACCAAATTTGGAGATGGATCCATCAATGGGACTCCAATCATAAAGGAAACTCAGTCAATGGAGTATATATTATGTTAGAGGGGCACTCACTGGGACACCTTTCATAGAGGAGAGTCAGACACTCAGGCATCCATTAAAGACGATGGCCAGAAACTGGAAACCATCACAAAAGAAGACTATCACTAGGACACCCCTTTTGGTGGAGGCTGCATTACTAGAATGACCCACCAGAAAAGAGAGCTAGATGTTGGTCATCCATCACAGAGGATGGTCAGTCACTGTGGCCAAAATGGAGAAGGTTCAATCAATGAGAAACTCATCACAATTGAGGGTAATTCTCTGAGGTACCTTTCATACATAAAGTATAGTCACCGTGTCATCAATCACAGAGGAGTAACAGTCACTGTGGCACACTTTATGGAGGAGGCCCAGACAATAGGACACCCATCATAAAGACAGCCAGTCACTAGGGCACCAATAAGAGAGGAGGCCCAGTAAGTATGACACCAATAATAGAGGTGGGTTAGTCACTGGGGCAATGATTATGGAGGAAGGCCAGTCACTGGGGCACCAATAACAGAGGAGTACCAGTAACTTGAGCACCCATAATGCAGAAGAGAAAATCACAGACACCGATCACAGAGGATTGCTCTTCACTGGGGCACATACTAGAAAGAAGACCAATCACTAGGGAATTGATCACAAAAGAGGGCCCATCACTGTGGCACCCATCACAGACAAGGATTAGCCAATGGGGCACTGATCACAGAGAAAGCCATTCACAGGGGTATTCAACATAATAGAGAGCCTCAGTGACTTGGGCTCTCATCAGAGAGGAGGCCAGTCACAGGAGAACCCATCACTGAAGAGGGTCAGGCACCGATTACAAAGGAGAACAACTCACTGGATCACAAATCACAGAGGAGGACCAGTGAATGTGCCAGAGAATGGACCAGTGAATGGAGACAGAGAATGGACAGTCCCTGAGGGCTCATCATAGAAGAGGGCCAGTCACAGAGGCACATATTACAGTGAAGGACTCATCATTGGACTGTACATCAGAGAAGAAGACTTGTTTCTGAGGTACACACAGGTAGAGAGCTAGTCACTGAGTCACCAATGATGGAGAAGGCCCAGTCACCAGTACACCCATTACAGAGGAGGTCCAACCTGTGGGGTATCCATCTCACAGGAGGATCAGTCACATTGACACTCCCCCACAAACAATGGTTAGTCACTGGGGCTCCCATTTTTTAGGGGTCCCTTCAGTGGTATACCAATCATAGAGGAAGACTAGTCACTGGGGCTACCATTATGGAGGCATGCTAGTTACTGAGGCACCAATCAGAGAAGGGGCCCAGTGCTAGAGGAACACATAATGGAGGAGGACTAGTCACTATGGTACACATTACAGAGGAGGTTTAATCACTAGAGCTACCATTAGAGAAAATAGGCAATAGGCAATCACTAGGACACCCATCGCAGAGGAGAGCCAGTCACAGTGGCACCCATCAAAGTGAATTGCTAGTCACATGGACACTAATTATGAGCAGGGCCAGTCACTGAAACACCCATTACTGAGGAGGTCAGCCACTGGTATACCCATAACAGTGGTAGACTAGTAGTGGGGGCACTGATTATGGAAGAAGACCAGTTACTGGACACTCATCACAAGGGATGACAAGGTACGAGGGTACCCATTGTGAAGGCAGCCAATCACTGTGACACCCATCACTCATGTGGTTCTAGTCACTGGGGGACCCATTATGTTGAAGACCCAGTCATTGGGACAGCAGTTATAGAGGAAAACTAGACACTGATTCACCCATCACAGAAGAGGATCAATGGCTGGGATATTTTTCACATAGGCTAGTTACTGGAGTACACAAGGGATGAGGGATGGCTCAGAGACTGACCTAGTCTCAAGGCATGAGGCTGGTGCCCAAGAGTTTGATGAATGCACAGGTGGCTGGGAAACGCACTTTAGTCTAGCTTGGAGAACATGGCAATCACTTCACCAGTATTCAACTTGACCACATTTAAGGTGTGGGGTGGAAGGCTACAGCTTAGTGCAGGCTCAAGCCTGATTGACAACACTTGTGACAGGCACCTGGTGGAGGCTGCTGTCCCTGCCAACATTTGCCAGATGTCTTAGGGTCAAAGCCTCTGTGTTTCCTTTCCTAAGCTCTGGTAATAGCCAAGGCTATGAGCTGGAAGGCTTGAGTCTTAGATTTCCTGTCCTCCCTTCTTTTCTCCTTCCGTTTGTTAAAGACTTTGAGTGCCATGTCCATTAGCTCAGATTGGGGGGTTGGGGTCTCTTCTCAAATTTTTGGAGCCTACACTTAATATCTGGAGTTGACTGGGAAATAAAAACATCGCTAAATCAGTTTGTTTTTCTGAAGTATCTGGTTTTAAATTAGCATAGTGCTGCATGGTTTCTAACATTATGAGGTAAAAAGGCTGTACAGTTTTCATCTGGCCCTTGGATAATATATTTGACTTTTTTGAGTTGAGTAGTTTAATAATGGTCTTTACCTGCTGTATAACAGGAAAAAAAATATAATGTTTCCATTTTTGCAGGTCAGGGGAGTTGGGCTGATAATTCCAATTAGAATCTTTTTCTTGAACAGCTACTGCAGCCAGGGGGTATTGACTAGGCTGAGCGCAGTTAAGTTCACCAGCAAATTCTTGGACATTGGCAAAAATCTGGTCATATTTATCATGGTTAGTCGCAGAGGTTAATATAACCTGAATATCTCCATGTAAGATTGTATGAAAGAGAAATTGCCCTGAAATTTCTTAGCAAACTTAGTTAGGTCAGTGGGAAAGGAGCTTAGTTTAGTATGAATTTGGGAAAAGTCAATCATGGCGAACAGGTCATGAACCATGGCTATTTCTTCAGCTCCCACAGCTTCCATTAGAGGAAATTTGTGAATAACTGTAGGAGCCTGGAATGGTTTTCCAGTACGAATGTGTGTAGCAAACATATGACACACATAGGACATATGAGAGGAGATGCGTAAGTCCTGATGACAAGCTATCTATAAAGTCCTGAATACATGGAAATTCAGCATATTTTTTGTTATTTCTTTTTTTAATTATAAGGATGTGGAGTACAACTCAGCGTTAGTTATACAATCGTTGATCATTCTGGTACCTTTGATGATGAGGTATGTCACTCAGTCCCCTAGCAGTCACGCTCAACTGCCAATCCCACTCCCTCCCCTGAAAGTTTCCCACTACTGACAATCACTTTCTTATAGTATTATAATTGTTCAAGATCTGCTTAGGAGTGAGAACATATGGTTTTCTGCTCTTTATTTCTGTGATGCATCAGTGAGTATAATTGACTCTAAAACTACCCAAGTTGCTGCAATGTCCATGTTTGTCCTTCTTTATTGCTGCATAATAATCCATTCTGTATATGTACCACATTTTTAATCCAGTCCAGTTTCGATGGGCAACGTGGTTGGTTCCATGTTTTGTCTATTGTGAAAGAGCTGCAACAAACATACGTGTGCAGGTATCATTTTGTGGAATGATTTGAGTCCTCCACGTAAATTTCTAACTGAGGAATTGTTGCATCATATGGAAGGTCAATTTCTGTTTCTTTAGATACTGAAGCACTGTCTTCCAATGAAGTTGTACTAGTTTGCATTCCGACCAGCAGTGTAGAAGCATTCCTTTTTCTCCACATCCTCACCAGCATTTGTTGTGGTTTGTTTTATTAATACTGGCCATTCTTACTGGGATTAAGTGGTATCTCCACGTGGTTTTGCTTTGCATTTCTCTGATGATGAGTGAGACTGAGCATTTTTTCATGTGTCTGTTGTCTGCCAGTATCTTCTTTTGAGAAGTGTATATTCATGTCTTTTGCCCACTTTTAAATGAGGTTGTTTGTTTTGTTTTCCTTTTGGCGCATTTGGGTTCCTTGCAATTCCTCGATGCCAGGCCTTTGTCAGTTATACAATTGGCATATATTTTTTCCCATTCTGTGGGCTGTCTCCCTGTTCTCTTGATGCTTTCTTTTGCTTTTTAGAAGCTCATTAGTTTAATGAGGTCCCATTTATTTATCTTTTTTCTTTTTCATTTTTTTTTTTGAGTTGAAGTCTTACTCTGTCGCCCAGACTGGAGTGCAGTGGCTGCTCCCGGCCACCGCAGCCTCAACCTGCTGGGCTCCGGCGATCCTTCCACCTCAGCCTTCCAAGAGTAGCTGTAATTACAGGCATGCGCTACCTCACCCGGCTGATTTTTTGTTTTATTGTAGAGATGAGGTCTCGCTGCCCAGGCGGGTCTCTTACCCACGGACTCAGGCAATCCACTCACTTCAGCCTCCCAAAGGTGCGGGATTACAGGCTGAGCCACCGAGCCCGGCTTATCTTATTTCTTAAGATATGGCATTTAGGGTTCTGAACAGGAATTGGTTGCCCGTCCCAATTTCCATAAGGGTGTCTGCTGCGTTTTCTAAGATTCTTATAGTTTGAGGTTTTACGATTTTGTCTTTGATCCATTGAAAGTGAATTTTTGTGTATGGTGATAGTTAGGGGTCCTGTTTCAATTGTCTGCATGTGATTAGCAAATATTTCCAGCACCATATACTAAATAGGTTCTCTTCTCCCCGGTGATGGTTGTCTTTGAAGATTTTTCAAAGATGATTTGTTTGAGAAATTGAGGCTTTGCTCCTGGAATCCCAATCCTGCTCAATTGGTTTATGTCCCTGTTTTTGTACCAATATCAGACTATTTTGTTTGCTGTAACCTTATGGTAAAGTTTGGAGTATATAAGTGTAATACCTTTTGCTTTGTTTCTTTTGCTAAGGATTGTTTTGGCTATTTGTGGTCATTTATGTTTCCATATGAATTTCTGTATTGTCATTTCCAAGTGTGAGAAGAATGAAGTTGGTAACATAATGAGTAATGTGGTGAATCTCTAGATTGCCTTTGGTATTATGGACATTTTAACAATGTTGATTCTTCCTAACCATGAACATGGAATATTTTTTCACTTGGTTGTGTCTTCTTGGATTTCTTTGAACAGTGCTTTGTAATTTTCATTGTAAAAGTCTTTCACCTCTCTGGTTAGGAAGATGCTGATGTATTTAATATTTTTGTGGCTATGGTGAATGGGATTTTGCTTTTAATTTGGAAGTTTGCATTCTTGTTGGTGGTGTATAGGAATGCAAATATAATTGCACACTTATTTTGACCTAAGACTTTGTCAATGTCCTTTATTAGTGCAAGCAGGTTTTTGAAAGATTCTCTTGGATTTTAAAGGTGTAAGATAATGTCGTCAGCAATGAGGAATAATTAACCTCTTCTTTTCCTATTTGGATACACCATGTTTCTTTTCTTATCTAATTCCCTAAACTAAGACTTGCAACACAACATTGAAGTAGAGAGATGTGAGTGGGCACCCTTGTCATGTTGCAGATTGCAAAGGAAATATTTCCAGTTTCTCTACATTTAACAATATGTTAGCTTTGGGTTTGTCGTAGATGACACTTACTATTTTGAGGTATGTTCTTTCTATACCAAGGTGTTTGAAGGTTTTTATCAAGAAGTGAAGCTGTATTTTTCCAAAAGATTTTTCAGCATCTAATGAGATAATCATGTGGTTCTTGTTTTTACATATGTTGATGTATTTAAGGACATTTATAGTCTTGCGCATGTTGAACCAGCCCTGCATCTTTAGGATGAAGCCTACTTGGTCATGGTAGATAATTTTTGAGATGTATTTTTTGATCCAATTTGCTAGAATCTTATAGAGGATTTTTCTATGTATGTTCATAAGAGATATTGGCCTGTAGGTCTCTTTTTTTGTTGGATCTTTACTCAGTTTGGGTATCAGTATGATGTTAGCTTTTTCAAATTATTTGGAAAGAATCATCTTTCTCAGTTTTCTGGAATACTTTTAAAAGAATTGGTATAGCTCCTGCTTGTACGTTTTGTAGAATTCTGCTGGAAAGTCATCTGGTTCAGGGATTTTTTTTTGCAGGTAGATTACATATGACAGAATCAATTTACTGGGTTGTTATTGGTCTATTTAGTGTCAGTGCCTTCTTGTTTCAACCTAGGGAAGTTGTGTAATTTCAGAAAGTCCTCCATTTCCATATAGGTGTACATAGTAATCTCTGATAATCTTTTGTATTTCTTTGGGATCAGTTTTGATTTGATCTTTTGTATTTCTGATTGTACTTATTTGGGCTTTTTCTCTCTTTTTCTTTGTCATTCTGGCTAAGGCATCCATCAATCTTCTTAATTGTTTCAGAGAACAAGCTTTTTGTTTTGTTGATGTCATCTATGATATTTTTGTCTTCTCTATTCTGTATTTGTATTTTTATTTTGGTGATTTACATTCTTCAGTTAAAGTTGGGATTTTGGTGGTCTTCTCATTCCAGCTCTCTTCACTCATTTGTTAGGCTATCCACCTGTGATCTTTCAGTTTTCTTGATGTATGCTCACAGAGATATAAATTCCCCTCTTAGAACTGATTTCATGGTATCCTAGGGGGGTAAGGTATTTTTTTCATTTTCACTTGTTTCCAGGAATCTTTTAATTTCTTCTTTAATTTCAGTGTTGATTCAGTAATTGTTCAGCATCATGATGTTTAGTGTCCATGTCTTTGTTGCCTTTGGGTAAATGTTGCTGTTGTTGGTATTTATTGTTATTCCACTGTGGTCTGAGAGTGAGCATGACAAGATTTAAATCTTATGGAATTTGTATATGCTTTAATTATGACCAAGGATGTGATTGATCTTGGAGTATGTTCCATGCCATGATGAGTAGAATGTGTATTCTGTTGTTGTTGGGTGGAATAATCTAAGTATTTATTAAGTTATTTTGGTAGAATGTCAAGTTTAGGTTCTAAAACTTGTTGATTTTTTGCCTTGATAATCTATCTAGGGCTTTTAGCAGGATATCCAAGTCCCCATGCTGTAATAGTATTAGAGTCAATTTCTTTTTTAATTTTACTTAGTGTTTGCTTTATAAATACTGCTACTCCTATTTTGGGTGCATAAATTTTAGGATAGTTATTTCTTGTTGATGAATTGAACCTTTTATAATTACATAGTATTTATTTGCATCTTTAAAAATCTTTGATAGCTTAAATGTTGCTTTGTCTTATATTAATATTGCAACTCCCATCCTCTTTTGTAATGCATTTGCTGGAAATTCATTTTCCTTCCTTTGATTTTGAGTCGTGTGCATCCCTTATATGGAGACAAGTCTCCTGGATGCAGCAAATAATTGGGTCATGGTTTCGTATCTAGTTTGCTGTTCTGGGCATTTTCAGTGGTACATTCAGTCTAATCACATTAAGGCTGATTACTGGAATGTGATTGTTTCTCCCTGTCATGAGGTTCTTATAAAGTTTTTCTTTGTTTGCTTGTTTTGTTTTGGCTGTGCGGTTAATGTATGTGTGTGTTTTCAAGTTTCTTGATGTGCTGTATTCTCTGATGATTCTTTGTTCTGCTATTCTCTTGGGAAGTATGTGGTGTATTTTTTTATTATTTCTTGTGTGCTTAATACTTTTATGAGCACCTCCTGTAGATCTGGTCTGGAAGCTGCATAATCTCTTAGGGATTGAATGTCTGAGAAGGATTTTAAGTCTTCATCACTGATGAAGTTGAACTTGGCTGGAGAGGAAATTCTTGCTTGAAATTGTGTATCTTTGAGGAGTCACCAGTCCCTTCTTGCTTTTAGTGTTTTTTCTGATAGATCTGCTGCTATTGTGATTGGTTTTCCCTGGTAGGTAGTCTGACTTTTCTTTCTTTCTGCCCTTAGAATTTTTTATTTTTGTCTATTTGGTAGGAGAATTATTATTTTTCTTGGGTTGATCTTCTCAGTTGATGTCTTGTGGGGGTTCTCTGTATTGCTTGTACTTGGCTGGTCACATCCCTGGTTAGATGGGGAAAGCTTTCTTGGTGGAATACTTCTCCAAGTTGTTCTCCATTTCCCTTTCTTCTTCTGGGATACCAAACAGGTGTAGGTTTGGCTTCTTGTTATAATCGCACATCTCTTGTAGGTATTGTTCTTTCTTTCTGAGTCTTCTTTCTATGTCTTTTGCAGATCAGTTAATTCCGTGTTCTGTTCTTCAATTTCTGAGATTCTATTTTCAGGTCGATTAATTCTGCTTTCCATGCTTGTCTTCTTGCTATTTATTTCCTTGATGAAATTTTTAATTGCAAATATCTCTGTTACATGTTATTTCAGTGTTGCATCTTGTCCTTTTTGAGCCTTACTCACTCTTTCCATTCATTACCAAACACCTGTCATATTCTTGGGCCAGTCATTTTTGACACAAATAATAAAGGAGAGTTTCTCACATAGGTACCCACTATAGAAGACACAGTCAATGTGGCACTGATCACTGAGGTGGTTCAGTCATTGGGGCACTTATCAAACAGGAGAGCGAGTTGACTGGCACACATAACAGTGGAGGTGCAGTCATTGGGCAATCATCACAGAGGAGGTGTACTGACTGAGTACCCATTCCAGGAGAAAGCCAGTCATTAGGGTACCCATCCCAGAAGAGGAACAGTAACTGAGGCACCCATAACGTATCAGGACCAGTCACTGGTGTACCAATCAGAGTCAGGCTTTCAAGGTTGCACGACTCATAAAAGAGGGATAGTCCCTGGGAGACCCAACAGAATGAAGTACTTGGCTTGTGGTACCAATAACAGAGGAGGGCTAATCAGTTGGGCACACACACATTATGGAAGAGAACCAGTTATTGGGACAACCATCTCAGAGTATGGTTATTCACTGGGTTTACGATTATGGTGGAGATCCAGTCACTGGGACACCAATGACAAAGAAGACCTCGTCACTGGGGTAACCACAAGGGATGAGGACTAGTCACTGGGGCACTCATTAAGAAGAGGTCCCATTCACTGTGGCACCAATTATAAAGGAAGGCTTACCAATGTTACACCCATCATAGATTAGGACCATTCACTGGGGCATCCATTATCAGTCACTGGGGTAACTATCACAAAGAAGAGCCTGTCACTGGAGTACTCAGTACACCGGAGTTAGTCACGGGCATCTATAATGGTTTTGAGAGACAGTTACTGGGATACCAATCACAGAGAAGAGTCACTGGTGCACACGACACATAGGAGAGCTAGTAACTAGGGTATCAATTATGGATGAGGGATTGTTACTGGAAAATACATCACAGAGAAGGCACAATCACTGAGGCATCTATCACAGAGGAAGGGCTATCACTTAGGCACCTATTAAAGAGGAGGGCCTGTGACAGAAGTACCTATTGCCAAGAAGAACCAGTCATTGTGACACCCATTAGAGGACATCCAGTCACTAGATCACCCATCCAAGGGAAGGGATAGTCACAAAGGCACACATCAGAAGACAGTCCTTGAGGCCCCCAAAACAGAGGAAAACAGTCATTAAAGCACCCATAACAGACTAGATCCATTCACTGGGGAATCAATTAGAAGGATGACCACTCACTAGGTAACTGGTCACAAAAGAGTTCAAGTCAGTAGGGAACGCATCAGAGAGGAGTCCCTGACACCGGTGCACCCAACAGAGAGGAGATCTGGTCACTGGGGCACCAATCACAGAGGAAACCTAGTCACTGGAGCACCAATCATAGTGAAGGATAAGTCACTGGGGAACCCATCACAGAAGAGGTCAGTCACTGGGGATCCTGTCACAGATGAGGGCAAGTCACTGGAGGTGCAATTTACAGAGGAGAGCCAGTCCTGGTGCACCAATCACAAAGGTATGCTTTTCAATGATATACCAAAAACAGAGGAGAGACAGTAACTGAGGCAACTATCACAGAGGAGGGTGTGTTACTGGTAAAGTTATCACAGAAGAGGACCAATCACTGTGTCACCAACCACAGAGGAGGGCCAATCAGTGTGGCACCCATAAGAGTGGAGAAGCAAACCGTGGGGCACCCAAATTAGATGTGGGACAGTCACTGGGGTTCCAATCACAAAGGAGGCCCAGTCAATTTGACACATATTATGGAAGAAACTCAATCACTGGGATACACTTCACAGAGGAAGGCCAGTCACTGGGGCACCAGTTATGGAGGAGGCTCAGAACCTGGGAAACCCATCACAGGGCAAAGTTAAACACTGGGGCACCCATTTTGGAGGGAGGACTTTAACTAGAACACCAACCAAATAAAAGAGTTTGTCACTGAGGCACTCATCACAGAGGATAGCCAGTCATTGGGGCAGCAGGCACAGAGGTGGCCCAGTCGCTGTGGCACCCAAAATGGTGGTGATCCAATCAAAGAGACATGAATTACAGATGAGGGCAAGTCACTGGCACACCCATCATATATAAAAGGGTGCCCAAGTGACTGGTCTTCCTATATGATTGGTGCTCCAGTGACTGTGCCTCCAGCGTATGGGTGTCCCAGACTGTGCCTCTTGTATATTTGGTGTCCAGTGACTGGATCTCCTCCATTATTGTTGACCAGTGAATAGCCATCTTCTGTGATGGTTGCCCACTTATTGGGCCTCCTTCATAATGGATGCTCCATTGACTGGCCTTATTGTTTTATCGGTGTCCCAGTGATTGGGCCTTCTCTGTAATGGGTGCCTCAGTGACTGGCACTCCCCTGAGATGTGTGCCTCTGTGACTGGCTCTCCTTTGTGATGCACACCCCAGTGACTGGTTCTCCTCTGTGAAGGATGCCCCAGTGACTTTCACTTTGATGATTGTTCCAGCGACTGACTCTTCTTTCTAGTGAGTGCCCTACTGAGTAGTCTTCCTCTATGGATACTGATGGGTGCTCCAGTGAATGGTCCTAATCTCTAATATGTCCACAGTGACAGACACTCCTTTGTGATGGGTGTCCCAGTGACTGATCCTCCTCTTTAATAGGCTCCTCAGTGACTAGTTATCCTCTGTTATGAGTTCTACAGTGACTGACCCTCCACTGTGATCACTGACCCAGTGAATAATCATCATCCATAATGGATGCCTTCATGATTAGGTCTTCTCTGTAATTGGTGCCCCGGTTTCTACCGCACTTCTGTGATGTTTGCTCGAGTGATGGTCTCTCCTTTGTGATTTTTGCCTCAGTGACTGGACCTGCTCCATACTAGAAGCCCAGTGACTGGTCCTCCTCTATTATGGCTTCCCACATGACTGTGACTCCTCTGTGATTGGTGTCCCAGTGACTGTCACTCATTCACAATGGTTGTCTCCCTGAGTAACTCTACTCTGTGATAGGAGTCTTACTTACTGAGCCTCCTCAATAGTGGATAATCAGTGACTAGCCCTCCTTTATAGTGCGTGTGCCGGGAATGGCTCGCATGTGTGCTGACAGGCCTTCCTTAATGGGTGGCCCAGTGACTAAACCTTCTATTTAATTTTGTCCCAAGCTGGGCTTGGTGGCTCAGCCTATAATCCCATGCCTGTGGGAGGCTGAGGTGAGTGGATTGCCTGAGCCCGCAGGTCTGAGACCTGCCTGGGCAGCGAGACCTCATCTCTACAATAAATCAAAATATCAGCTGGGCATGGTAGTGCATGCCTGTAATTCCGGTTACTTGGAAGGCTGAGGCAGAAGGATCGCCGGAGCACAGCAGGTTGAGGCTGCGGTGGCCAGGAGTGGCCACTGCACTCCAGGCTGGGCAACAGAGTGAGACTCTAACTCAAAAAAAAAAAACTTTTGACCCAGTGACTGCCCTTTCTCTGTGGTGGGTGCCACAGTGACTAGCACTCTTCTGTGATGAATATCTTAGTGACTAGCCCTCTTCTGTGATGCATGCCTTTGTGACTGACTCTCCTCTTTGAATAGTGCCACTGTGACTAGCCCTCAACTATTATGGGTGCCCTAGTGACTGGCCCTTCTTACGATGGGTACCCCAGTGGCTGTCCCACATCTGTGATAGTTGTCCAAGTGACTCAATCTTCTCCATTACTGGAACTCCAGTGACTATCTCACCTCTTTGATGGGTGACCAACGTCTGACTCTCCTGCCAAATGGGTGCCACAGTGACATACCCTCTTTTTAATGAGTGCCCCGTTGACTACCCTTTCTATGTGATTGGTGCCCCAGTCACTGAGTCTTTTACATATTGGTTCAAAAGTGACTGGATACCCTCATTACAGTGCCTCCTCTGTGATTGGTGGCCTAGGTCTGGCTATCATTTATAATGGTTGCCCCAGAGGCCAGTACTCCTCTGTGATGAGAGTTCCACTTTCTAGGCCTCCTCCATACTTGGTAACTCATTGACAGACTCTCTTTTGTGATGGGTGTCCCCCTGACTGGACCTTCTTCATAATGTGTGTCCCAGTGTCTGGGTATTTAATAGATTGTTTCCCCAGTCACTGTCTTCATATATAATGTGTGCCTCAGTTCCTAGCCATTTTCTGTGATGAGTGTCACAGTTACTGTGCCTCCTGCAAAAATTGTGCCCCAGTGACTAGGCCTCCTCTGTGATTGGTACACCAATAACTGGCCATCCTCTGTAATGAGTGTTGCAATGATAAGTCCCTTTATGTTATTAGTGTCTAGTAATTGGGACTCCTTCAAAACAGGCCCCCCTCTCTCATGGGCACCCCAGTTCCTGGCCCTCTTTCATAATGGGTTCCCCAGTGACTGACCATCTTCTGAGATGGGTGTCCCAGTTAACGGTTTTCCTTCATAATAGGTGTCCCTTTGACTGGACATCATCTATGATTGATGCCTCAGTGACTGGTCTACCTCCAAATTAGGTGCCCCAATGACTACCCCGCCTCTGTCAGGGTTGTTCCAGTCAGTTGTCCTCCTCCATAATAGATTTTCCAGTGATTGATTAACCCTCCTATTTAATGGGTATTCAAATCAATGACTCTACTCTGGGAAAGAAGCCCCAGAGACTTGATCTCCTCTACAAATGGGTGTCCCAGTAACTGACTGTCCTCTGTATGATGGTTACTCCAGTGACTGGTCCTCCTCCAAAAAGGGTACCCCAGTGACTTGTCCTTCATTATATGTGCCCATGTGACTGTGCCTCCTATATGTTTGATGCCTTAATTAATGGTACTCATCCATAAATGTTGCATCAGTGACTAGTATTCCTTTGTGATGGGTGTTTCATTTACTGGGTCTCCCCAACACTTTGCGTCCAAGTGACTACAGCTCCACTGTAATGGGTATTCCTTGAGTGGCCCTCGTGTGTGATATGTGTTGCTGTGACAGGTCCTCTTCTGTATTGGGTGTACCAGTGAATGGCCATTCTCCATGATTTGTGCCCCAGTGACTGGCCCTCTTATGTGATGGGTGCCACTGTGACAATCCCTTTTCTGTGATGGCTATCTCAGTGAATAGCTCTCTGCTGTGCTTCTTGTTTTTGTCACTGGTCCTTTTGTGTAATGGGTACCATGGTGATTTACCCTGCTCTGTGTTGGGTTCCCTAGTGACTGAACATTGTGTTTGATGGGTACTCCTAGTGACTGATCCACCTCTCTGATGGGTGACATTTGACATAACCTCCTCCAAAATGGTTACCCCAGTGACTGACTCTCCTCTGTAATGGGTGCCCCAGTGTTTGGACCTCCTCTGTGATCAATGCAACAGTGAATGTCCCTCTTCCATAGTACATGTACTAGTCACTAGTCCTCCACTGTGGTTGGTGCTTCAGTCTCCTCTTTGATGGGTGCCCCAATGACTGAGCTTTGTCTATTATGGGTGCCCCATTGACTTACTTTCCTCTGTGATCAATGCACCAGTTACTGGCCCTCAACTATACTGGATGTACTAGCAACTAGGCCTTCTCTGTGATGGTTGCCTCACTGACTAGCTCTCATCTCTTATGAGTGCCACATTGACTAGCACTCCTTTGTTACAGTTGCTCCTGTAAGCAGGCCTCCTCCATAATCAGTCTCCAAGTGACAAACCCACATATATGATTATCCCCCAGTGTTAGGGCCTCCTTTATAATGGGTGACACTGTGATTGGCCCTCAGTGGTGAAAAATGCCCCAGTGACTCATCTTCCTCTGTGATAAGTACCACACTTATTTTGCCTACTCTGATGGCTGTCCCAGTTACTGGTACTCCTCTGGAATCAGACCACCAGTGACTGAGAACTTCCTAATAGGGACCCCAGTGACTGGCCTGCTCTGTTATGGGTAACTAATTGCCTGTCCATTGTCCATAATGTTTGCCCCAGTGACTGAGTCTCTTTTGTGATGACTGTCCCCATGACTGTCTCTTCCTGTGATGAGAGCCACAGTAGTGATCCCTCCTCTCTGATTGGTGCTCCAGTGACAAGCTCTCATCCATAATGGATGCCCTATTGACTAATGCTCCTTTGTGATTGTTGCCCCATTGTCCGGCTTTCCTTTGTTATGGTTGTTCCAGTGACTGGGTCTCCTAAATATTGGACACCCCAGTGACTTGTCCTCTAATACAGATGCTCCAGTGACCGGGCCTTCTATGTGATTAGTTCTCCACTCATTGGCACTCCCATAATTGTTGCCTCTTTAACTGATCGTTCTCTGTTTTGGGTGTCCCACTTCCAGGGCCTTCTCAGTAATTGGTTCTCTAGTGACAAGCACTCCTTTGTGCTTGTGTAACCATGACTGGCCCTCATGTGTGAGGGGTGCCCTGTCACTTGTTTTTTTGTGTAATAGGTGTCCTAGTGACTGGCCATTCTCTGTGATTGGTACTCCAGTGATTGGCCGTCCTCTGGGATGGATGCCATAGTGACAAGACCATTTCTGATTGGTTTCCCAGTGGCTAGTCATCCACTGTGATGTGAAATTTTGTGACTGGA
The DNA here is from genome assembly GCF_000164805.1 of Carlito syrichta. Classification (NCBI taxonomy): domain Eukaryota; kingdom Metazoa; phylum Chordata; class Mammalia; order Primates; family Tarsiidae; genus Carlito; species Carlito syrichta. Next base: position 2,143 of record NW_007232707.1, on the reverse strand, counting down.
CCTTGTCTTTGATGGATTTCACAGTGAATGGCCCTGCCCTGTGATTGGTGACCTAGTGCCTGACCCTATTGTGTGATGGATACTCCACTGACAGACAATCATCTGTGATGGTTGTCCAAGTGACTAGCCCTCTTCCATAATTTGTGCCACAGTGATTAGCCTACATTTTTCATGGGTGAAAATTGACTGGCTGTCCACCAAAATGGGTGCTCCAATTACCCAAACTCCTCCGTGATGGGTGCCCAAGTGACTGGTCTCCTTATGTGATTGATGCCCCAGTGACTGTTCCTACTGAATATGGGTGTCCCAGTGACTGCCTTCTGTGTGATTGCTGCCCAGTGACTGGCTCTTCTCTATAATCGTAGACTAGTGACTAGGCCTCCTCTAAGATGGTTGTCTCACTTACTGAACTTCTTCCATAATGGGTTCTCCATTGACTGCCCTTCTTGTGTGATTGGTGCTCCAGTTACTGTGCCTCCCCTGTGAAGTTTTCCTAGTGACTGGTTTTAATATATGAAGTGTGACCCAGTTACCTGCACTCCTCAACAGTGGGTGTCACAGTGACTTTGTCTACTACTTAATGGATGCCCCAATGACTGGTCCTTATCTGTGATTCATGCCGCAAAGATTGGCCATATTCTGTGATGGGTTCTGCAGTAATTAGACCTCTTCTGTGATATATGTCATATTTACTGGGCTCCCAACAAAATGGGTGCCCCTGTAACTAACTAGACCTACTCTTGATGGTTATCTCAGTTTATGGATAATCATATATATATATATATGTGTATATATATACATATATATATGATTATATATCTCCTACATAAAGGGAGCCCCATTGACTCGTTTTCCTCTATGATGGGTTCCCAGTAACTGATCCTTTTCCATAATGAATTCTCTATTGACTGGGCCTCCTCTGTGATTGACCCTCTTCCAAATGGGTTCCTCACTGACGAGGCTTTTCAGTAATTGGTGTTTCAGTAACTGTTCTTTCTGTGTATTTTGTGTACCAGTGACCAGTCCTACTTTGTGATGTGTGTCATAATTACTGGCCCTCCACTGTAATGTGTGTCTCACTAACTGGCTTTCCTGATGATACACGGCCCTATGATGGGTCTTCTCAGTAATGGGTGCCTCTGTGACTCACACTCCTCTGTGGTTGGTGAACCAGGGGCAGGCCTTTCTCTGTGAAAAATGTCCCAGTGACTGATCCTCCTCAGTGATGGGTGCCCCAGTGAATAACTTTCCTCTGTGATTGTTTCCCCAGTGATTTGGTTTCCCACAAAATTTGTGCTTCAGTTTCTACACCTCCTCCATTATGGGGGCCCCAGTGGCTGTAACTGCTTGGTGATTTTTGACCCAGTGAAAGGCCATTCCCTATAATAGCTGCCCTCATTAATTATGCGATGTGTGCCCACACAACTGGACTTGTTTCATATTGGATGATGCAATGACAAGCCCACCTATTGATAGGTATCTCAGTGATGGGTGACACAGTGATGGGCCCTTTCTGTGATTGTTGTCCCAGTGACTAGTCCCCCTCCATAATGGATTTCCCACTGACCAATCCTTCTCTGTGATTGGTGCCACAGTGACTAGACCTCTTCTGTGTGAGTTTCCCAGTGAGTTGCCCTCAATGTGATGTGTAATTTTGTGACTGATCTGCCTCTGTGATGGGTGTGCCAGTTACTGCTCCCCCTTAATATGGATTTCCAAGTGACTGACCTCCTATGTGATGTATGCCCAGTTGCTGTCCTCTTCTATGATAGCTGTCACAGTGACTGGCACTCATCTGTTGTGGGTGCCTCAGTGATAGTGTCTTCTCTGTGATGGATGTCCTGATGCCTGGGCCTCCTCCATTATCAGGGCCACAGTTATTGGTTCTCCTCTGTGATTGCTGCCTCAGTGACTGTTTCTTCATTGTGTTTGGCATCTCATTGACTGACCCTGCTTTGTAATAGGTGCTCAATGTGCTGACACTCCTCTGTAATCCATGGCCCAGTGACTGACTCTTATCTGTGATAGATACCCCAATGACTGACATTCTCTGTGCTGGCTTCTTCAGTGACTAACCCTCCATGGTTATGGATGTCCCTTGCCTGGCCTTCTCTGTGATGGGTGCCTCAGTGACTGACTCTCC
>NW_007232706.1:0-16883 GCF_000164805.1 Carlito syrichta | reverse complement strand
TTTCCCAGTGAGTTGCCCTCAATGTGATGTGTAATTTTGTGACTGATCTGCCTCTGTGATGGGTGTGCCAGTTACTGCTCCCCCTTAATATGGATTTCCAAGTGACTGACCTCCTATGTGATGTATGCCCAGTTGCTGTCCTCTTCTATGATAGCTGTCACAGTGACTGGCACTCATCTGTTGTGGGTGCCTCAGTGATAGTGTCTTCTCTGTGATGGATGTCCTGATGCCTGGGCCTCCTCCATTATCAGGGCCACAGTTATTGGTTCTCCTCTGTGATTGCTGCCTCAGTGACTGTTTCTTCATTGTGTTTGGCATCTCATTGACTGACCCTGCTTTGTAATAGGTGCTCAATGTGCTGACACTCCTCTGTAATCCATGGCCCAGTGACTGACTCTTATCTGTGATAGATACCCCAATGACTGACATTCTCTGTGCTGGCTTCTTCAGTGACTAACCCTCCATGGTTATGGATGTCCCTTGCCTGGCCTTCTCTGTGATGGGTGCCTCAGTGACTGACTCTCCTCTGTGATGAATTTAATATTACCTGACATTTTTCTGTGATTTGTGCATCAGTACTTAGCTTTCTTCTGTGTTGGTTGCCACAGTGACTGACCCTGCTTTATAAAGGGTGCCCCACTGACTGGACATCTCTCTTATGGGAGATCCAATGATGAGGATGTCTCCACAGTGTGTACAGTGATTAGCCACACTGTGGCAAGTGTGCCAGTGATTGTCCCTCTTCCAAAATGGTTGCCCTAGTCAGAGGCTCTCTTCTTTGATGGGTTCCAGAGTGATTGTTCCTCCTCCATAACGGGGTCCACAGTTACTGGCTCCCCTCTGTGATGGGCACTTCATTGTCTAGCTACCTTTCTGATGAGATTCCCTGAGACAGGTCCTACTCTATAAAGTGTGCCTCAATGACTACCTGATCTCTGTTAGTGATGTCCCAGTGACTGCTTCCTCAGTAATGGGTACCCCAGTTACTAGTCCTTCTTTGTGATGGTGACGTAGTTACTAGGCTTCTACTGTAATATATATCCCGTTCCTGGTTTTCTTTTATGATGAGTGTCCAATAATTCCTCTTCCTTCAAATGAATGCCCTGGTGTCTCAACCTCCTCTGGGTTTGGTGCCTCAGAACTCACCCTTTTCCCTGATGGGTGCTTAGTAAACTGACTCTCCTCTATGATGAGTGTGCAAATGACTAGCCATTCTATGTTATGGGTAACCTAGTGAATGGACCTTCTCCTAATGGGTACTCCAGTGACTGACACTTCGCTCTTCTAATTGCCTCAGTGACTGACTTGCCTGTGTGATAGGTGTCCCAGTGAATGTGCCTCCTCTGTGATAGATGCCTCAATGACTAGCGCTCCTCTGTGATCTGAGTCCAAGCAACTGAGCCCTCGTTATGGGTGCCCCAGTGACTAGTCCTCCTCTTTAATGAGTGCCACAGTGACTGGTCCTCCTATGAGATATGTTTTTCCGTGATAGGCTCTCCTTTGTGAAGGGTGCCCCAGTGACTGCCCCGCTTCTGTGATGGGTGCCACAGTGACTGTCTCTCCACCTGATGGTTGTTCCAAGGTCTCGCTTCCCTAAACACTGCCAACCCATAGTGTTGGGTTCCCTAGTGACTGACATTCCTCTGTGATTGGTACCCCAATGTCTGCCTCTCCTCTGGGATGTGTGTTCCAATGACTTATTCTCTTCTCTGAAGATTGCTCCATGACCTGTCCTGTTCCATATTGGGTGATCCAATGACATGCCTTCTTCTATTATGGGTTCTCCAATGACTTCCTCTATGTTTTTTGACCCAATGACAGTTACTAATTCAAAATTGTTGACCCAGTGGCTAGCCCTCAACTATGATTGGTATCCCATTTACTGGACCGACTCCATAGTTGGTGCTCCTGAGACTAGGCCTCCTTGGTAATGATAATCCACAAGACTTGTGATCCTGTATAATGGGTGCCATAATGACTGATCATCCTTGAAATGGGAGTTCCAGTGACTGACCGTCTTTTATAATGGGTGCCATAATAACAAGTCATCTCCGGGTTGTGATTTCCAGTGACTGGCCCTCTTCTTTTTGCTTTAGTAACAGACTCTCCTTTCTTATGGGTGTCACAGAGATTGTCCCTGCTTTATGATGAGTGCCCCAGTGACTGGGCCACATGGGTGATGGTTGTACCAGTGACTAACCCACCTCCAAAATTGATGCCCTTGTGACTGCTCCACCTCAGTGTTAGGAGATAAGTGTCTGGCATTACTCCAAACTTGGATTTCCAGTGATTCACCTTCCTTTGTGATGGTTGTCCCCGTAATAGTACTCTTCCAAAATTGGCAGCCCAGTGACTGTCCAACTTCAATCTTTGGAGATGAGTGTCTGGCTGTTCCCCAGAATGGGAAACACAATGACCCGTCCACCTCAGTGATTGGTGCCACAGTGACTGGCCTTCTTCTGTGATAGGTTCCCAGTGACAGGGTCTCTGTCATATTGATGTTTCAGTGACTGACCTATTCTTCCAGTATTGGTGCCCAAGTAAATCTGGTTCCTATTTGATTGTTGCCCAATGACTGGCTCTCCTCCATAATGGTTGGCTCTGTGACTAGCTCTCCATGGTGAATGGTGTCCCACTTACTGGTCCTCCTCCACAATGTGTGCCTCAGTGACTGGTCTTCTTTTGTGATGAGTCTCCAGTGATTAGGCCTTCTCCATAATAAGTCCCAGCGACTAGTACTTTTCTGAAATTGGTTCCCCAGTAACTGTCTTCATATAGGATGGATGCCCCAGTGAATACTCCTCTATAATGGGAGTCACTGTAACTGAAATTCCTACATTATGATTGGGCCAGTGACTGGGCCTCTTTTCTGATTGGTGCCCCATTGACTGACCATCCTTTGTGATAAGTACCACAGTGATTAACCCTCTTCTGTGATAGATGTCCTAGGTAACTAGGACTGCATCCAATATGAGTGCCAGGTGACTATCCCTTAACTTTAATGGGTACACTTTTTTCTGTGCCTCTTCCATAATGGGTGCCGCAGTGACTAGCCCTGCTCTGTGATGGTTGTGCCAATGATGAGCTTACTTCATCCTAGGTGCACCACTGACTGAGAATTCACTGTGATTGTTGTTCCAGTGAATGGTTCTGCTCCATAAAAGGTACTACAGTGGCTGGTCCTCTTTGTAATGACTATTCTCCATAATAGGTGCTCCATTGACTATGAATCCAATTTGATCATTGTCCCAGCAAATGGCTGTTCTCCAAATTGGATTCTCTAGTGACTAGCCATCCTCTGCAACGAATTCTCCAATAACTGGCCCTGCTCTGTAAAGGGTATCCCAATGACTGACTCTCCTCTTTGATAGTTGCCCCAGTGACTGGCTCTCCTCTTTTTAAAATGCTCCAATGAGAGATCCTTCTTTGTGATGAGTATCAACTGATTTTTACCTCTTCTAAGATGGCTTCCCCAGTTTCTGGCCCTCATCAGTGATCCAATCCCCATGGACTGAATTCCTCGTACTGGTTGCTCCAGTGACTAGTAGTCCTTTGTGTTGGGTGACTCGCCATTAAATGTGCTCCAGTGACTGTGTCTCCACGGGTTATTTGTGCTCCAGTGACTGACCATCATCCATAATGGTTGCCCTACTGAATAGGTCTTCTCTGATGGGTGTCTCCATTACTCAACTTCCTCCATAATAAACGTCCCAGTGACCAGCACTCCTTTGTAATGGTTGTCCCTGTGACTGGTTCGTTTCAGTGATTGCTGCAACAGTGACTGTCACTCTTTTGGGACTGACTAGCCCTCCTCCAGAATTGGTAAATAACTGAACCCCCACTGATACTTGTGCTACAGTGACTATTCCTCCTCTGTGTGGATGTTCCAATGAAGAGCCCTCTTCTGTAACTTCTGGCCTGATGACTGGTCCTCCTCTGTGATTGGTACCCCAGTGTCTGGCTCTATTTTGTGATAGGTGCTCCAATAACTGGACTTTATCTCTGTTGAGTGCCTCAGCAGTTGTTGCTTCTTTGTGTTTCATTCCTTATTCACTAACCCTTCTCTGTTATAGATGCTCCAATGACTGTCTCTCCTCTATGATCTATACCCCGGTGACTGGCTCTCATCTGTGATGGGTGTCCCCGTGATTGGTGCCTCTGTGTTGGGATCCCCAGTGACTAGTTCTCCACTGCTCTGTTTGTCCGATGAATGGTCATCTCTCTGATGGATGCTACTTTTACTGACTCTCATCTGTGATGGTTGCCCCTGTGACTGGTTATCCTCCATTATTGGAGCCAGTGACTTGCCCTTCTCTGTGATGGGAGTAAAGTGACTGGGTCTCCTCAATAATGGGTGCCCCAGCACCTAGCCCAACTCTGTGATGGGTGTTCCAGTGACTGGTCCTCTTCCAATATGGTTGCCACAGTAACTTGCTTTATTCAGTGTCTGAGTAGCATAGCCTCTTCTGGGATGGGTGCCCCATTGATTTGTCCTCCTCCCTCATAATGGGTGCCCCAGCTACAGGCATTCCTCTTTGATGGATGCATCAGTTTCCAGCCTTCCTCTGTGATGAGTGCCCCATTTACTGGGCCTCATCTCTTATGGGTGTCCAAGTGACTGACCCTCCTCTGTAATCAGTACTCCAATGATTGACCCTTCAAATGGGTGACCCGATGACTGGACTTCCTTGGGATGGCTGCTCAGTCATTAGTTCTCTGATTTGGGTGCCCATGTGACTAGGTATACTGGTAAAGGGTTTTCCTATCATTGGTTCTCCTCTGTGATTGGTGCCTCAGTTAGTGGGTCGCCTCTGTAATTAGTGCCTTGGTGACTGTGCCTCCTCAGTGATCATTGTCCTAGTGACTAGCCCTCCTCTATGATTGGTATCATATTAACTTTTCCTCTTCTGTGATTTGAGATCCAGTGACTGAGTCCTCCTATTGGGTGTCCCTGTGACTGACCCTACTCTTTGATGTGTACCTCAGAGGCAGGACTTATCAGTGATGTGTGCTTCGGTGACTGGTACTCCTAAATGATAGGTGACCCAGTGAATGACACTTATCTGTGATGGGTCCTCAGTGAGAAACCCTCTTCTGACCTCCTTTATGATGCATGCCTTTGTGACTGACCTTCCATTGTAATAGGTGCCACACTGACTGCTCCTTCTATGTAATGAGTGCCCCAGTGACTGTACCTCCATTGTGATGGGTGCTTTAGTGACTGGTCATCCTGTGTGATGGTTGCCCCAGTGCCTAACACTCCTCCATAATGTGTGCCCCAAAGAATGGAACTTCTCTGTGATGGGTGATGCAGTGGTTAGCCCTCCTCCATAATGATTTCCCCAATGATTGAACCTCCTCTGTGGTTGGCGCCCCACTAACTGGCACTCATCCATAATGGATGCCCTGGTGACTAACCATCCTCTGTTTCGTGCACCAGTGACATGTGCTGATTTATACTCATTAGCCCAGTGACTAGCCCTCCTCTGAGATCGGTGTTCCATTTATCGGGCTTCCTCCATAATTGATGCACTAGCTACTGATCATCATTAATGTGGTTGACTGAGTGACCTGGCTTCATCCATAACATGTAACCCAGTGACTGGGGAACCCATGTGATTGGTGTACCAGTGACTGATCTTCATATATGATGGGTGCCCCAGTGACTAGTTCTCCTCTGTGACGGGTGTCTCGGTGACTGGTCTCCTTTATGATGCATGCCTTTGTGGCTGATCCTTCTCTGTGCTATGTGCCACAATGACAGACCTTACTATATGGCAGGAACCCCAGCAACTGTGCCTCCACTTAGATGGGTGCCCAGTGACTGGTCCTACTCTGTGGTGGTTTACCCAGTGACTGGCCCTCCTCTCTGATGGGTGCCCCAGTGATTAACCCTCCACTGCAATGGGTTCCCAGTGATGGATGTTCCAGTAATTGGGCCTCCTCTATAACTGGTGTCCCAGTGACCAGACATCCTCTGTGATGGGTTCTCCAGTGAGTGGCTTTTCTTTGTGATGAGTGTCATACTGACTGACTTCCTTTTGTGATAGTGCCAAAGTGACTGGGCCTCCCCTATCATTGGAGTCCCAGTGATTGGCCCTGTTATGTGAAAAATGCCAGTGGCTGGTCCTTCTCTGTGATGAATGCCTCCGAATAGCATTCTTCTGTGAACGCTGCACCCAATGACTGACTCTCCTACATAATGGGTGCTGCTATGACTTGCCCTTCTCCATTATTCGTTCCTCAGTGACTGGGAAACCTCAGTGATTGGTGCCCTAGTTATGGACCCTCCTCCCTAATGGTTGTCCTAATGATTAGCACTCCTCTATGTCATGTTTCCCAGTATTGGGCCTTCCCCATAATGGAAAACCCAAATGATAAACCCTTTTTTTGTGAGTGGTGTCCTTTTGACTGTCCCTCATCAGTAATAGATGCCTTAGCGATTGGAGCTCCTCTGTGAGAGTTGTCCCTGTGACTTGCCATCCTTCAAAATGGGTGCCCCAGTGACTGGTCTTCCTTCATAATGAGTATTCCAGTTACTGGCTGTTCTCTGTGATGGGTACCACAGTCTCTTGTTCTCCATGATGGGTGTGCTAGAGACTGTTTCTCTTCTGTTTTGTGTGCCTTGGTAACTTCCAGTCCTCATTGACAATTGCCCCAGTTACTGGGTTTTCTCTGTGTTTAGTGCCCAATTTCCTGGGCTTCCTCTGAGATGGGTTATCCAGTAAGTGACTCCCATCTATTATCAGTGCACCAGTGATTGGTTTTCCTTCTAATGTTTGCCCCAGTGACTAGACCTCCTCTGTGATTGGTGCCTCAGTGACTGGCTCTACTCTCTGAATGGTACCCAAGTGGCTAGGCTTCCTCTTTGAAGGGTGTCCCAGTGATTAGGTCTCTTTCTAATGATGCCACAGTAACCAGTCCATCTCTGTGATAACTGAATCAATGACTGGCCATCCACTGTGATAGGTGCATCATTGACTTTGCCTTCTCTGTGATAGAAACATAAGTGACTAGATCTCCTCTGTCATGGATACTACAGTGATTGGCCTCCACTGTGATGGATGTGTCAGTCAAAGGACCTCCTGTGTGATTGGATACCCACTGATAGAGCCTGCTTCTAATAGATGCCCCAGTGTCTAACCCACTCTTTGATGGAAGCCTCAGTGACTGGGCCTTCTCTGTAATGTGTGCCCCAGTTACTGACTCTCCTCTGTGATGGGAGTCCCAGTGATTAGCTTTTCTCTGTGATATATGTCACAGTGAGTAGCCTTCTTCTGTGATAGGGGACTCAATGACTAATCCTTCACTATAATATTTTCCCCAGTTACTGGTTCTTCTCTGTGATGAGTGGTCACGTGACAGACTCTCCTCTGTGATCAGTGTCCCAGTGACTGGCTCTTCTCTGTAATTGCCTCCCAGTGACTGAACCTCATTTTTGATGGGTAACTCAGTGACTGGTCTCGTCTTTATTGGGTACTCAGAGTCTGGTTCTCTACTGGGATGAGAATCCCAATTACTGGCCTCTTTTTTCATGTGTGCCCAAGAAATTGGCTCTTCTCTATGATGGGTGCCCAAGTGACTGGCTCTCCCCTGTGATGGATGCCCAAGTGATTAGTTTTCCTCTGTTATTTTTCCAAGCAACTAGGCTTCTTCTGTGATGAGGAGCCCATTGACTAGTCCTTCCCTATACTATATGCCACAGTGACAGGACAGATCCTTCTGTGTGGGAGTTGGTCCAGTGATTAGTTATCTTTGGTGATAGGTGTGCCAATGACTGAATCTCCCCTTTAATCAGTGACCCAGTGACTGGCTCTCTTCTGTGATGGGTACCCAAGTGAATGACCTCCTCTGTGATAGGTGATCCAATGATTGTGTACATTGTGATGGGAGTCCCAGTGACTGGCCTATTGTGTGATGGATACCTCAGTGATTTGATCTCCTGTTACAGGTGTTAGAGTTGCTGGCTCTCCTCTGCTCAGGGTGTCCCAGTGACTGTCTTTTCTGTGATGGATGTCCCAGTAATTAACCTTCTTCTGAGATGGTTTCTCCAGTGACCATCCCTTCTCTATAATTGGTGCATTAGGGTCTGACCCTCCTATGTGATAGGAGTTCCAGTCACTGAGTCTCCTCATTATTATGTGTCCCAGTGACTAGCCCACTTCTGTAATGGGAGTCCCAGAGGATAGTCCCCTTACAAAAGGCGGACTTAGTTGCTGACTTAGTCTTAGCTACTGGCTGTCCTTTGCAATGAGTGCCTCAGTGACTAGGACTCCTTTGTGTGTGGGGATACATAGATCAGTACTCCTCAGTGTTGAATGCCCCAGTGATTGATCTGCCTCTATTATCAGTACCCTAGTGGTTGGTCCACCTTCTAATAGGTACCCCAGTGGCTGGCCTTCCTCTGTGATGGGCACCCAAGATTCTAGACCTTCTTTGTGATAGGTGAATTAGGGACTGAGACTTTTAATAATAAGTGACCCAGTGACTGACCCGACTCTGTGATGGGTGCCTAAGTTACTGAGTGTCCTCTGAGCTGGAGACCTCAGTGACAGCGTCTCTTCTGTCATGGTTGTCCCAGTGACTAGCCTTCTTCAGTAATGGGTCCTCCCGGGACTGGGTCACCTATTTTATGGGTGTCCTAGTGACAAGTTTTTCTTTGTGATTGTAGCACCAGTGACTTAGCGTCCTTTTAATGTGTGACCCAGTGACTGGCCCATCTTTGTAATGGGTGTCACATTGACTGGCCCTCCTCATATGTTACTGGCTGTCCTCATATGTGTGTCAGTGACTGTCTCACTTTGTGACATAAGTTACAGTGACAGTCTCTCCTCTGTTTGATGCTCCTGTAATTGACCCTTTTTCATAATGAGAGCCCTATCATCTAACCCTCTTCTGAGATGGGTGGCCCAGTAACTGGGCTTCCTCCAAAACGTGTGCCTCACTGTCTGGGCCTCCTCTTTTATTGGTGGCCCAGTGAATGACCTTCCTATATGGGCGCCGCAATGAATAGCCCCTTTGTGTTGGGTGACATGGTGACTGAGTCTTCTCCATAATGAATGCTTAAACAACAGGGAGTTCTGTTTGATGTCCCAAAGACTTGCCACTCTTTATGGTGGGTGAAGCTGTTTCTTAACCTCCTCCATAATGGATGCCCCAGTCTCTCTTCCTCCTCTCTGGTGAGTGCCTTACTGACTGGGCTGTCTCCAAAACAGGTGCTACATTCACTGGTCCTCCTTTATGACTTGTTCCAAAGTGAATGGACTTCCCTCCAAACTAAGGGTGCCAATGACCAGACTTCCTTTGTGATGGTGTCCCAGTGCCTTGCTGTCCTCTGTGATAGGTGTCCCAGTGACTTACTCTCTTCTGTGATAGATGTCCTAGTGACTGAGATTTCTCTATGATTGGTGGCCCAGTGACTGGTCTTTATATATGATTAGTGCCTCAGTGACTAGCCCTACTCTATGATGGCTGCTGCAGTCAGAAATTCTACTCTGTTTTTGGTGCCACAGTGACTTCCTCTCCTTTGTGATGCTTACTCCAGTGACTGTTGTTATAGGTGCACTAAGGGCTGGCCCTCTTCTGTGATGACTGTCCTAGGTATTGGCTCTCTTCTGTGATGGGTACCCCAGTGACTAGGCAGCCTCTCTGATGGGTTCCCCAATGACTATCCCTCTTCTGTGAGTGGTGTCTTTATGTCTGTCTTGCTTATGTGAGGGTTGCCTCTGTGACCAGCTTGCCTCTGTGATGAGAGTGACAGTGACTTGATCTACTCTGTAATAGGTGCCTCGGTGGCTGGGATTCACCTGTGATAGTTGCCTCAGTCATGATTCTTCCTCTATGATGTCTTTACATTGACTGGCTCTCCTCTGTTATTAATGCCCCATCAGAGAGTGGGCTTTCTCTCTGATGGCTGCCTCAGTGACTGGATCGTCTCTGGGATGTGTTCCACAGTGCTACATTTGTGATCATTATCCTAGTGACTGGTTCTCCTCTGTGATGTGTGCCTCAGTGAATATCCTCTATTTATGATTTTTGACACACTGATTCCTTTTCCTTTGTAATGGATGACCCAGTCACGGGTCCTCCTCCATATAAAGTGTCCAAGTTCTTGGTCTCTTCTTTGATGGGTGTTTCAGTGACTACCTCACCTCTATGATGGGTGCCCCAGTGGCTTCACCTCCTCTGTGATGGCTATCCATTGACTCGCCACCCTCAGTGATGGCTGCCTCTGTGATTGGCTTTTCTCTGTAATGGGTTGACCCTAGTGAATAGGCCTCCTCTGCAATGAGTACCTCAGTGTCTTGACTTCCTCTGGGATGGGTGCCCCAGTGAATGACACTCCTCTGTGATTGGTGCCCCAATGACTGGCCTCTCTCCCTACTGGTTTCCATGTGACTGACCCTTCTTTGCAATGGGTTCCTCAGTGACTGGGTCTCCTTCCTGATGGGTCCTTCAGTAAGCATTGTATAATCTGTGATTTGTGTCCTAGTGACTGACCTTCCTAATGTGTGCCCAATAGACTGGGTCTCCTGTGGGATGGAAACCTCAAGCACTGACCTTCTTCTGTAATTTGAGCCCCTGCGACTGATGCTTTTATATTATCGATACCCCATGACTGAAAATCCTCTGTGATGAATGCTACTGTGTCTGACCCAACCATGCTAACAGTACCCTAATTACTGTTTCTCCTTTTTGATCAATACCCCAGTGACTGGCACTCCTCCATAATGAGTGCCCCACTGACTGGCCCTCTTCTGTTTATGGGTGTTCCAGGGACTAACTTTTCTAATGATGAGTGCCTCAGTGACTTGACTTCCTCTGTGATGGCTGCTCCATTGACTGGTCTTCTCAGTGATGTGTTCCTTTCTGACTCAATTTTCTCTGTGATGTGCACACCAGTGACTAGCCCTCTTCTGTGATGGGTGCCTCAGTGACTGACACTCCTTGTGATTGGTGCTCCAATGATTGGTCTTCTCCTTATTGGGTTCCACAGTGACTAGTCCTCTTGTATAATGGGTGCCTCAGTGACTGAGCATCCTCTGTGATGGTTTCCTCAGTGAGTGACATTTCTCCTAACGTGTGCTTCATTGACTGGGTCATCTGTGCTATATATGCCACAGGGATTGGACATTCTCTGTGATAGGTGCCCCACTCACCAGCCTACCCCTGTGATCAGTGCCCCAATTACTGTTTCTCCTTTGAGAATAATGCCCCAGTAACTGTTCCTCCTCCATAATGCATTCCCTAATGCCTAGTCCTCTTTGATCTGGGTGCTCCAATGACCAACTTTATTCTTTGATACATATTCCATTTACTGGCCCACCTCTGTGATGTGTGTCCTAGTGAGTTCTAAACTGGATGGTTTACTCAGTGACAGACCTTCTCTGGGATACGTGTCACAGTGACCAGGCTTACTGTTTTGAATGTCCCACTGACTGGCCTTTCTCTGCAATGATTTTCCCACTGAATGGCCCTCTTCTGTAAAGAGTACATCAGTGACTGGCTCTTCTCTTTAGTGTGAGTCCCAATAATTAGGCCTCCCCCATATTAGGTGCTCTGGAGATTGAGCATCCTCCCTGATTAGTGTCCCAGTGACTGTCCATCCTCAATAATGGGTTCTCCAGTGAGTAACCCTCTGTGATGGGAGTTTTAGTAGTGACTACCTCTCATCTGGGATGGAGGCCCTAGTTACACAATCTCTACCATAATGGATGCCCCAGTAATTAACCCTCTTCTTTGATGGGTGCCTCAGTGTCTGGCCCTTACCTGTGTTTTCTGTCCCAGTGACTGGCCCTCCCCTATAACACATGCCTCATTGAGTCCCTCTACCTTGAGATGTGCACCCCAGTGACTGGTCTTTCTCTGTCATGGTTTCACAAGTGACTGGCCCTCCTCTGTGAGTGTTGCTGCAATAATGGGGTCCCTTCTGTTATTTGAGTTCTAGTGACTCTCTTTCCTCTGTGATGGGTGTCTCAGTGAATTGCCTTCCACTGTAATGGATGACTCAGTGATTGACCCTCCTCTTGGATGGGTATCAAAATGATTGGCCTCCCTTATGGTGAGTGCCCCTGGTGCTGAGTTTCCTCTGTGAGGGGTACTTCAGTTATTGGATTGCCTCTCTTTTGGATGCCCCAGTGACTGGGACTTCCTTGTGAAGCTTTCAACAGTGAATAGCCCCTTCTATAAATGGTTCCCTAGGGACTGGGTCTTGTGTGATGGGTGTCTCAGTTACTGGGAATCCTTTGGTATTGATGCTTCGTTGACTGATTTGCCTATATCAGAGATACCTCATTGACTGTCCCTCCATTGTGATGGGGGTAACAATGATTGGAACTCCTCCATCATGGATGCCACAGAAATTTGTACTTCATAATGGGTGTCCCAGTGACAGGTCCTCTAGAGTGATCGGAATCTCAGTGGCTGGTTTTCCTCCAAAATGAGTCCCCACTTACTTGTCCCAGCAATTAGGACTCCTCTGTGATAGGTGCCCTATTGACTGGCTCTCTCTGTGATGGGTGTCCCAGCAACTGTCCCTTCTTTGTATTGGGTGACTCATTGACTGTCGCTCCTCTGTAATTAGTGCTCCAGTGACTGGCCCTCATATGTAATGAGTGCTTTAGTGACACAGTGGCTGCTTCTCCTTTGAGAATGATGCCCCAGTGAATAGTTCTCCTATTTTATGTGAGTACAAATGACAGTCTATTTTTTCTGAAATAGATTACCTGTGATTAGATTTCTTCTGTGATTGGTGCCACAGTGACTGGAGCTCCCACATAATTAGTGCTTAAATGACTGAGCCTCATCTGGGATGGAAATCACAGTGATTCTTCCTCCCACTTGGAATGAGTATCATAGTGACTAGCTAACGTCTGAGAGGTGAGTCCCAGTGACTGGCACTGTTCCAAAAAGGGTGAACCAGTAACTCATCCACCACTGTTATGGGTGTCCTAGTGGTTGGTCTATCATTGGAATGGGTGCTCCTTTGATTGCCCCTCATTCTAATGGGTGCCCCAATAACTGTGCCTCTTTTGGGATGGGTGTCTCAGTGTTTGGCTCTCCCCTGTGAAAGGAGTCTCAGTGGCTGGCTCTCCTCTGAGTTTCTCAGTCATTGGCTCCTCCCTGTGATGAGTACCTCAGTTACTGTTTGCACTCTTTAATGAGTGCCCCAGTGATTTCTTCTCCACTCTGATGGGTGTTTCAGTGGCCAACTCTCTTCTTTTTCCCTTTTCTGGGCTTGGTACCTCATTGACTTGTCTTCTTCTGTGATTGGAGCTCCAATTACTGAATCTTCTCTCTAATTGTCCAGTGGTTGCTCATTATCTGTAATGGGTACCCCATTAATTGACCTCCTCTTTGATCAGTGTCACAGAGACTTGCCCTGCACTATGATAGGTGCCCCAGTGACTAGACTTCCTATTTGATCGATTTTCCCATTGGTAGGCCTCCTCTTTGATGGGTAGCCCAGTGACTGGTCCTCCTTTGCAATTGGTATCCCAGTGATCTTTTATGAATGCCCTGTCTTTTATGAATGCCCCACTTACTTGACCTACTCCATGATGGCTGTCCTAGTGTTTGGTCTTCTCAGTGATGGGTAGCCCAGTGACTGGCCCTCTCCTGTGATGGCTGTCCCAGTGATTTGCCTACTTCTGTCATGTGTGCTCAGTAAATACACCCTTTTGTGATGGATGCTCCAGTGACTGAGCCTCCTGTGATTGATGCCTCTGTGACTTGATGTACTCTGTGACGAGTGCGATTGCAACTGGACCTCTGTGATTGGGACTTCAATGACACACTCACCTCTGTCACGGGGCCACAGTGAATGTCCCTCCTCTGTCTTTGGTGACTTATTGACTGGTCCTTCTTTGTGATGAATGTCACAGGGACTGTCCATCTGTGATGAGTATCCCCCTTACTGGCCTCTTCTGTAATGGGAGTCCCAGTGACTTCTTCATGACTACTGTCCTCATAGACTGTCCCCACTGTGTGATCAGTGCAACAATGGAAAGACCTCTTCTGTAATGAGTGTCCTAGTGACTAGTCCTCCTCCTTGACATGTGTCTTTGTGACTGAAATTTCTCTGAGATAGGAGTCACAGTGACTAGTTATTCTTGGTTATGGATGCTCCAGAAGACTGCAGCTTCTCTGTGATTTGTGCCATATGACAGATGAACGACCATCCTGTTTTATGAGTCCTTCACTGACCTGCCCACATCTGTGATCTTTTTCTTTTTTACTAGCCATACTACAAAATTGATGTCCCAGTTATTATCCCACCTTTGTAATGTGTAACTCATGACTACCCTTCTCTTAAATGTGTGCCCCAGTGACTCACCTTCCACTGTAATGGATACCCCCAATGACTGGCTTTCTTCTGTGATTGGTGCCCCAGTGACTAGCCCTCTCCTGTGTTGTATGACTCATTTATTGGTCCTCCTTCATATTGGATACCCCAGTTAACTGCCATCTCTGTGACTGGTGATGCAATGACTGTTCATTTTTGTGATGAGTGCTGCAATGACAATCCCTCTTCTGTGAAGGGTGTCATCACTGGACTTCCACCAAAGTGGTTACCCAATGAATAGATCTCCTCTATGATGGGTGCCCCAATTTCTGAGACTCCTCCAAATTAGGTGCTTCAGTGACTTGCTTTCCTCTCTGATGGTTGTCCCAGTGACTGACTCTTATCTGTGACAGATGCCCCAGAGACAGGGCCTCTATAATGGGTACCCATGTGAATACTCTCTTATTTAATGTGTACCCCTGAGACTGGCCCTCCTCTGTGAAAATGCCCCTGTGCCTGATCCTCCTTAATGAAAGGTGCCCCCAGTGACTAGCTTTTCTCAGTGATTGGGGCCCCAGTGACTCCATCTGATATATAATGAGTGCTTCAGAGACTAGTTAGCCTCCATTATGTGTACCTCAGTGACAATGCCTCCTCAGGGATTTGTTTCCAGTGACTGGTACTCCACCAAAATGAATGACCTTGTGACTAGGCTTCCTCTGTGATGGGTTTTCCAGTTCCTTGGCCTCCTTCATATTGGATTCCCCAGTGAGAATTCATCATTTTTATTGGGTTTCCTGTTGACTGGTCATTTTCATTAATGGTTTTCCCAGTGACTGGCCCGTCTCTCTGGTGGTTGCCCCAGTGACTGGCCTTCCTATAAAATGGGTTCTCGAATGACTGGTCCTCCTCTGTTTTTGGTGCCAGTGGCATGCCTACTTTTGTGTGCATGTCCCTGTGAGTAGACATTCTTTGTGAGATATTATCCTATAACTGAATTACCTTTGTGTTGGATTTCCCAGTTAATGTCACGCCTCAGTTATGAGTGCCCAAGTGACTGTGCCTCCTCTGAGATGCCCAGTGTCTGGCCCTCTTCTGTGATAGCAGTTTTAGTGACTGTTTTTCCTTTGTGATCTGTGCCTCATTGACTGGCTCTCCTTTGTGATGGGTGTCCCAGAGACATGGCCACCTCTGTGATTGTGACCCCAGTGTCTGGTTCTTCTCTGTGATGGGTGGCTCAGTGATTGTCCCTCATTAAGATTGACCACTCATTGATCTTCCTCTGTGATTGGTGCTCCACTGACTGGTTCTTCTCTGTAATTCGTGTCCCATGGACTGATACTCATCTCTGATGAGTACCCCAATGACAGATCTCCTCTATGTTCTATTACCCAGTGTCTAGCACTCCACAATTATGGGTCTCCCAGTGACTGGCCTCATATCTGATGGCTGCCCCATTTATTGAACCTCTTTCATAATGAGTGTCCCAGTTACTGGCTCTACTCTTTGATGGGTGCCTCACTGTCTGGTCCACATTTATAATGGGTGCACCAGAGACTGGTCTTCCTCTCTGCTGTGTACCTCAGTGACTATCCAAGGTTTGTTATGGGTGCCTTAGTGATGGGATTTCCTCTGACATGGTTTACCTAGTGACTAGCCCCTTTCTGTTAACAATACCCCAATTACAAAGACATCTATGTAATTGGAGACTCAGTGACTGTTCTGCCTCTGTGACCAGTGCATACTTCTTAGTCCTCATTCAAATAAGTTCCCTAGTTTCTGGTTCTTCTCTGAGATGTGTGTCTCAGTTACAGGATGTAGACTGTGATGGTTACTTAAGAGACTATCCTTTCTCTAGCATGAGTGTCATAGTAACTGCTCCTTCTCCATTACTGGTATACATGTGACAGGGTCTACTTTGTGGTTGGTGTACAAGTGACTGATTCTCTTCAATGTTGTGTGCCTGATTGACTAGATCACCCCTGTGAAGTTTGCCCCAGGGACTGTCCCTCCCCCCATAATGGGTTCACAATGACTAGTCCTACTCTGCTAGGGATGTCACAATAACTACCTGTTCACCTTGATGGGTGTCTCAGTGATTAGCCCTTGTCTGTGAGGGGTGCTCCAGTGACTAGTCAACTTCTGTAATGGGTCCACAGTGACTGGCCTATGATATGACTCCCTCAGTGACTGCCTCTACTTTGTGATGAGTGACTCAGTGACTAGTCCTCCTCTGTGATGGGTGCTTCAGTGACCACACTACCTCTGTGATTTGGGCCCAATAACTAACTCTCTGCTGTGATAGGTACCCCAGCGGTTTGCCCTCCTCCAAAATTAATGTCCTACTGACTGGCCCTCTTCTGTGAAGCATGCCAAATTGACAAGCACTTATTTGTGATGGATTGCCCAGTGACTGACACTCCTCCATGATTGACAACCCAGTGAAAGTCTCTTGCCTGTAATGGGTGTCTCAGTGTCTCACCCACCTCTGTGGTGCATGCTTTTTTGTCTGGCCTTCTTGTGTGATGGGTGTCAAACTGAGCAAACCAGTTCTGTGGTGGGTGCACCAATCTCTGCTCCTCCTCTGTGATGTGAATGG
>NW_007232705.1:74644-102708 GCF_000164805.1 Carlito syrichta | reverse complement strand
GAAAGAAAGAAAGAAAGAAAGAAAGAAAGAAAGAAAGAAAGAAAGAGAGAGAAAGAGAGAAAGAAAAACAAAAAGAGAGAGAAAGAAAGAAAGAAAGAAAGAAAGAGAGAAAGAAAGAGAGAAAGAAAGACAAAAAGAGAAAGAAAGAAAGAAAGAAAGAAAGAAAAAGAAAAAAAGAAAGAAAGAAAGAAAGAAAGAAAGAAAGAAAGAAAGAAAGAAAGAAAGAAAGAAAGAAAGAAAGAAATCCAATCTTTTGCAAACCTTCTACCATCAGGCCTTCCCCACCACAACCTCTCATATGAGGGTCCCCCAAGCTAGGCACCTTCCAGCCCCAAACCCGCAATGGCTGCCTCCACTTTGGTGTGGGACTTCCTGAAGATCACTGGTGAGGTTTTGCTGGATCTGCATTTCGAGGTGAGAAATGTGCCCCAAACAGGCTGACCCTCCAACTCGGAAAAAGGATCTTACACCTAGAAAGGCCAGGTACACATCCCTCACCTGGTGACATTTCTCCCCCTTCTAATCCCATTTTTCCTGGCTCTAAAGTCAGTCACCCTGTGAACTAACCTTGCGCAGTTGAGAATCTGTGCGATTCTGATATTTTTGGAGACAGGGCTCATTTTGTTGGTTTCTTGTAGAGATGAGGTCTTGCCAAAATGCCCGGGCTTGTCTCAAACCTGGAGGCTCAGGCCATCTTCTTGCCTCGGCCTCCCAAAGCGACAGGGTAACAGGAGTGAACCACCCTCTGGGCCGTCACACCCCTCTCTGGGCCACACTGCAAAGCCCATTTCCTTCAGATGACCTGGGACCCCAGAGTGGGAAGACACAGTCATCTGCCAAGTCAGACCTGGGGGAGCGCCTGGATCAGGGGCGTGTCTCTGTTGAGTTGCCCAGCCCTTCACCTGCCTCGTTCCTTGTGGTGAACCCACTTGCTCCTCCAAGGGACTGCCTTCCAGAAGGGAGGGTGTGACTCTCAAGTCTTCAGGGGCAGGATGGATGGGTGACACACCTGGATCCTCAGCCCTTGGGGAGTCTGAGATGGGAAGGTGGCCTGAGCCTGGGGACTTGAGACCAGGCAGGACACTATAGCAATCTCCCACTTCGACACCAAGAAAAACCCAGAAAACTTTGGGTGAGTGCAGACCTAGGCAGTAGTGTCACCTCAGTCCCAGAGTTCAAGACCAGGATGTTGACCAAATAGAAAGCCTGTGATGGCATCAGTTTGGGAGGCCCATGCTGAGAGGTTGGCCCAAGTTGGGCAGTTTGAGAGCAGCCTGGGCAACCTAGTGAGGAAAGAAAATAATGAAAGAAAGAAAGAAAGAAAGAAAGAAAGAAAGAAAGAAAGAAAGAAAGAAAGAAAGAAAGAAAAGAAAGGAAGGAAGAATAGAAAGAAAGAAAGAAGGAAAGAAAGAAAGGAAGGACAAGAGAAAGAAGGAAAGGAAAGAAAGATAGAAAGAAAAAAGAAAGAAAGAAAGAAATCCATTCTCCTGCAATCCTTCTGCCCTCAGTACTTCCCCTCCCATCCCCCCCACATATGAGGTTCCCCCAAACTCTACACCTCCAGCTCCAAACATCCCCAATTGCTGACCCCACATTGGTATGGGAGTTACCAAGGCTCCTTTGCCAGATTCCTGCCGGCTCTCCTCTCCAAGGTGAGAAACATGACCCAGGTACACAGACCCTCTGACTTGTCAATGAGGACCTTCTGCCAAGAAAGCCCAGGGACACATCTCTCACCCAGATAAATTCCTCCCCCCAATCCCATTTTTCTTGGCTCTAAAGACAGTTGCCCTGTGAACACATCATGTGCAGTTGAGAATCTGTTTACAATTCTGAACTTTTTGGAGATAGGGTCTGGCTCTGTGGCCCAGGTTGGGGCCTGGAGACACTACTACTGTTAACTGCCAACCTCGAAATCAGGGGCTCCAGCTATACTCCTTCCTTAGTGTCTGTAGTTGCCAGTACAATGGGCACCTCAATCCAAGAGTGCCAAGATGGGGTCTCCCTGTGTGGCCCAGACTGTCTTTGGGTTCATGGTCTCCAGCCATCCTTGGGCCTTGGCCTCCCAGAGCACTAGGATTCCAGGCATGGGCCACCACACCAGGCCTTCTGGTTGTTTTCAATGAAGGTTCATGGCTGGGCTCGGGACTCAACCTCATCATCCTAGCCCTTTGGGAGGCAGATTCCAGTGCCTGGCCCAAGTCCATGGGCTGAGACCCACACAGGCACCTTGGCGAGACCTCCTCTCTACCATCCATCCCAAATGAGCTGTGTGGGGTGGTGCCTGCTTCTTGTTCTTGCCTTTGATGGTCATGGAAAGGTTAGCCAGAGTCTAACAGGTCAAGGCTGCAATGGCCGGGACCAAGACACTGGCCTCCAGCCTGGGTGACAGAGTGAGACTCTAACTCAAAGGAAAAAAAGGTAAAAAGGAAAAAAAAAGAGCATCCAGTTGTATATGGAGTTGGGATCATTGTGAACAAATGGAGATCATTTCAGAATGCAAACCCAGGCTAGGGCCTAGAGTTCATGAAAGACGGTGTATTGGCAGTCAATCTGGCTGTGCCTTAGGGAGGCTGAGGTGGGTGACCGCTGGAGCCTGAGAGTTCAAGTCCAGCCTGGGCTATGAAGCGAGACCTCGTTGCTTCCCAGAATGTTAACACTCCACTCATGCATGGTGGTGCCTGCAGTCCAAACTACACAAAATGAGGTAGCCTGTGTTCCGGGGTGGGTCTTTGCATCATCCCCGCCGACAGCTCATGCAAGTCCTGGCCGGGCACCATGGTTAACGGCCATTAGCCCACACTGTGGGAGGCCAAGGTGGGAGGCTCCTGATCCCCGAGGTTATAGACCAGCCCAGGTGAGGTGGCCAGACCTTGTCTCAGCGAGAGGTCCCCAAATCGAGTCAGGCATGGTGGCCCCCAGAGACCTGGCTAAGGGGCTTGTGGGTCAAGGCAGAAAAGACCACCTGGGCACCTCATATCGAGGCCCTGGGATACACAATCATGCCATCATGCCCCTGCCTGGCTAATGGAGATGTCTCCCACGTGTGTAACAACAAGCTTCCATGGTTCCCCAGGGAAAATTTTGCATTGGAAGGGGACATTGGAGTGATTGGGAGAGGAAGGGGCCCTCCCCGCGATGTGGCAGAGAGGGCGACCAGAATGTGGGCTGGCAGCAGCATTGCCAAACTTCTATGATCACTCTGTGCCCTATGGTTGCCCTAACTAGGAGCAGTCTGTTCCGTGAGTTCACACACTTCTTTCCTGTGGGGCACGAGTGTGGAGGGTGGAGACAAATCTTCTGGGACTCACTGCTGAAGATTTGGGACAGACGTGCCCGGTGGCCATCTCTGAAATCTCTCGCGAATGAAAGATGGGAGAGTGCCTTTTCCTCTCCCATCCCTGAGGGTGATTCCTTCCGCTGGCTGGCAGGCTTGGTGGGGGTGGCAGTGGTGGTGATTATGATTATTTGGAGTTGGAGGCCTGTGCCACCACACCTGGCTAGTCTTTGCATTTGCATATATTTCTGATGGTTGAGACAAGGGTTAGCCCAGTGTCCTGGGCTGGTCACGAACATGCAAGCTCAGGCCGTCCACTCACCTCAGCCTCCAAAAGACTGGGATGGCAGGCTGAGCCCCTGAGCCCAGCCTGTGGTGGTGGTGGTGGTGGTTGGTATTATTATGCTGAGTTGGAGACCCGCTCTGTCACCCAGGCTGGAGTGCAGAGGCCTGCCCTCGGCCATGGCAGCTTCCACCATCTGAGCTCAGGCTACCCCAAGTGGCCAAAAAGACAGGTGTGCACCACTACACTCAGCTAATTTTGTTGGTTTCTTATAGAGATGAGGTCTCGCCAAGGTACCTGGGCTGGTCTCGTACCTGAGGACTTGGGACATCCTCTTGCCTCAGCCTCCCAAAGTGCCAGGGAGGCAGGTATGATCCCCCACGCATGGCCTTCTCACCCCTCCTGGGACCCCACTGTGAGGCAAGCCCCCTTCAGATGGCCTGGACCACTGACAGGGGAGCCAGAGCCACCTGCCAAGCCCACACCGTAGGAGCTCCAGGGGCAGGGATGTGTCTCCTCCAGGACAACCAGACCTTTGCCCACCTTGTTCTCCAGGGTTTACCAGCTCTCTCCTCCCAGGGGCCAGCTCACACAAGGGGAGGGCGTGACTCTCAAACTTTCGGGGAGGGGGCGGTCGGGTGACTCTCACCTGTCTCCTGGGCACTCAGGGAGGCCGAGAAAGGAAGACGACCGGAGCTCAGGAGCTTGAGACCAGGCTGGAAACCATAGCAAGCCCCCATCTCGACCCCAAGCAAAACCCGCAAAACCCACAAAACTATGTGTGATGGAAGGCCTCAGCGGGAGGATGGCCTGTGACCCAGAGTTCAAGACCAGGCAGGAATATCAGGATGTTGACTAAATTGAAAGCCATTTGGGAGGCCAAGGCCAAGAGGATAGCCTGAGTTCAGAGGTTTGAGAGTAGCTTGGGCAATCTAGTGAGGAAAGAAAAGAAAAAAATAAAAAGGAAGGAAGGAAGGACGAAGAAAAAAGGAAAGAAAGTAAGGAAAGAAAGAAAGAAATCCATTCTCTTGCAAACCTTCTGCCCTCAGTCCTTCCCCCCCACCAACCCCCCATATTAGTGTTCCCTAAGCTTTGCATCTTCCAGCCCCAACTCCCCCATGGCTGCTCCCACTTGGGTGTGGGAGTTCCCAACCTCCCTGGCCTGGTTCCTACTGGCTCTCCACTGTGAGATGAGAAACGTGCCCCAGGCAGGATGACCCTCTGACTCAGAAATGAGGACCTTTCACCAAGAAAGGCTGGAGACACATCCCTCACCCAGGGAAATTTCTTACCCCCCATTCCCAATTTCCTGACTCTAAAGTCAGTCGCCCTGGGAACACATCACACACAGTGGAGAATCTGTGTTCGACTCTGATGTTTTTGGAGACAGGGTCTGGCTCTGTTAACCTGGCTGGGGCCTGGGGAAACAACCATCATTCACTGACAGCCTTGAAAACACAAACTCTGGTGATTCTCCCACCTCAGCCTCTGGAGTGTTTGGCATGATGGGCACCACGACCCCAGACACCCTGTTTGAATGGGTGCAGAGACAGGTCCTCCCTGCATGACCTGGGCTGGCCTTGGGCTCCAGGGTTCCAGCCATCCTTCTGCCTCGGCCTCCTAGAGCGCTGGGATTTCAGGGGTGGGCTGCTGCACAAGGCCTCCTGATTTATTTTCAACAAAGGATCAATACCAGGCACAAGGGCTCAGCCTTGTCATCCCAGTGCACCTTCCAGCCCATAAACACTCAATGGCTGAGCCTGCTTTGTTATGAGAGTTATGGAGGCTCCCTAGCCTTGTTCTTGCCACCTCTCCACTTTGAGTTGAGAAATGTACACCAGGCAGGTCAAAACTCGGACTTGTCAACAAGGACCTTCCAGCAAGAGAGGCTGGTTACACATCCCTCACCTGGGGAAATTTTGTCCTCCAAGTCCCATTTTCTCTGACTCTAAAGCCAATCACCCTGTAAACACACCAAGCGTGGTTGAGAATCTGTGCATTATTCTGATGTTTTTAGAGTCAGGGTGTGGCTCTGGGGCCCAGGTTGTGGCCCAGGGACACGACCATTGTTCACTGGCAGCTTCAAAATCGCGGGCTCTGATGATCCTTCCACCTCATCCTCTGGAATGGCAGGGGCAACAACTGATGGCCGTTAGCCTTGGTGCCTGGCCCAGACTTGCATGTTCTGTCAGTGGGGGTGATGCAAAGGAATGCCCCGGGACAGAGGCCACTGCAACCCATGTAGCTGGGACCGAGGGTGCCACCACTTGTGACTCCAGTGTGTGCTTTCCAGGTAGTAACAAGGTTTTGCTTGTTCAGAACTCATGTTCAGATGGATGCAGAGATGGGGTCTCCCTGTGTGGCCCCGGCTGGCATTGGGCTCCTACTCTCTAGTCAACCTCCTGGCTTGGCCTCCCAGAGCGCTAGGATCCAGGCTTGGGCTGCTGTGCCAGGCCTTCTGGTTCTCTTTTGACGAAGAATTGAGGCCAGGCTCTGGGGCTCAGCCTCAACACCCCAGGCCGAGGCTGGCAGCTGGCCAGAGGTCACGGGTTGAGACCCACATGGGCACCTTAATGAGACTTCCTCTCTACCTTCAATCCCAAATGAGCCTGGCATGGTGATGGGCACCTGTTGTTCCGACTCATTGGGGAAAGGCTTGCCAGAGCCCAGTGGGCAGAGGTTGCAGTGGCCGGAACCAGCCACTGCCTTACACCCTTGGCAATGGAGTCAGACTCCAACTAAAAGAAAAACAGGAAAAAAAGGAAAAATAAGTAGAGCATCCATTCGTGTATGGAGTTGGGATTATCATGAACAGACAGAAATCATTTGGGAAGGAGGTCCCAACCTTGGGCCTAGAGTTCCTGAAAGACCGTGGATCAACAATAGGGTTTGACTTTGAGAGATGGAGGCAAGGTACTACTGGAGCCCGGGTGTTTGAGACCAGCCAGGGCCATGTAGCAAGACCTTGTTGCTACCCGGAATGCAAACACTGGAGTCACAAGTGGTGGCGCCCTCAGTCCCAGCTACATGGGTTATGGTGGCCTCTGTCCCGGGGTGTTCCTTTGCATCACCCCCACGAACAGAACGTGTGAGTCCGGGCCAGGCACTGTGGCTAACGGCCATCAGCCCCATGCCCTGGGAAGCAGAGGTGGGAGACTGTCTAAGCCCAGGGTTCAGAGATCAGCCTGGGAGATGTGATCAGACCTTGTCTCGGTGAGTAGTCCCCCAAAATGGAGTCAGGCATTTTGGTCCCTCTAGTTCCAGCTGCTCTGGGGCCAAGGTGGGAAGACAACCTGAGCCTCATAGGTCGAGTTCCCGGGAGCCAAGATCGAGCCACTGCCTTCGAACCTGGCTTTCAGAGACTTTGGTGACAAAAAAGACACCTCCTATATGCGTCACATCGAGCATCCATGGCTCTCGAGGTAAAGGTCTGCTTGGGTGGGTGACGATGGAGTGATTTGGATAGGAAGGAGCCCTCCCCCTGGAAGGTGGCAGACAGGATGACCGGAACCTGGGCTGGCCACTGTGCTGCTGGACTGCCTTGACCGCTCTGTGCCCAATGGCTGCCCTAGCTCAGAGTTGTCTGTTCCTTGATCTCA
Organism: Carlito syrichta; assembly: GCF_000164805.1. NCBI lineage: Eukaryota > Metazoa > Chordata > Mammalia > Primates > Tarsiidae > Carlito > Carlito syrichta. The sequence continues at coordinate 95,549 of NW_007232705.1, read as the reverse complement.
CACATGTCTTGGTTGTGGGGCAAGAGTGTGGAGGGTGGAGGCAGGCCTCCTGTGGAGCATGGCTGAAGCTTCGAGACAGATATGCCCAGTGGCCACCTTTGAAACCTCCCACAAATGACAGGCTGGAAAGTGCTTTTTCATCTCCCAGTCATGAGGGTGACTCCTTGTGCTGGGTGGCAAGGTTGGTGGTGGTGGTGGTGGTGGTGCTGGTGATCATTATTATTTGGAGACGGAATCCCGACTGTCACTCAGGCCAAAACACAGCATCACGTTTCACTGCCACTGTGGACTCCACCTGCCTGGCTAAGGCAATCGTCCTGACTCTGTCCCCTAAGTGGCTGGAACCACAGGCCTGTGCCACCATGCCCAGCTATTCTTTTGATTTAGTTTTGATGACCGAGATGAAGTCTCAACCCATGTCCTGGGATGGTGTTGAACCTGCAGGCTCAGGTCTTCCACTCTTCTGGACTTCCGAAGTGCTAGGATACCAGGCTGAGCACCAGAGCCCGGCCTGCAGTTGTGGTGGTGCTGGTGGCTGGAATTATTATTCTGAGTCTGAGTCCCACTCTGTCACCCAGGCCAGAGCACCGAGACCCTCTCTAGGCCACCCTGGTTTCCACTGTCTGGGCTCTGACAATACTCCAGCCACAGCCTCCTGAGTGGCCAAAATGACAGGCCTGTGCCACCACAGTTGGCTCATTTTTTTTGACTTCTTGTAGTGAAGAGGTCTTGCCAAGGTGCCTGGGCTTGTATTGAACACGAGGACTAAGGTCATCCTGTCACCTCAGCCTTCCAGAGTGCTGGAATGACAAGCGTGAGCTCCTGCACCTGGGTTCCACACCCCTCTCAGGCCCCACCATGAGGCCTGCGCCCTTCCGTCCACCTGGGACTCCAGAGAGGGTGGCTGGAGTTGACAGCGAGCCCTCCCCAGGGGGAGCACCTGGCACAGGGGTGTGTCTCAGCTGGGCCACACACCCTACCACCTGCCTTATCCCCGAGGTTGGACATGATTGCTCCTCCCATGAGTCACCTTGGGGAAAGGGAGGGCATTACTCTCAAACCTTCTGCACTCATGGTGGCTGAGACAGAAAGATGGCTGGGTCCTGGGAGCTGGTGACCAGGCTGAACACCATATCAAGCCCCTACTACAGCCCCTAGCAAAACCCAGAAAACCTTGGGTGAGGGCAGGCCTCTGAGGAAGACACTAGTCTGACCCAGAGTTCAAGACCAGGCAGGAAGACCAGGATGTGAACCAAATGGAAAGCCTGTGATTGTCACATTTTGGGAATGCCCGGCCAAGAGGATGGCCCGAGTTGGGTGGTTTGAGAGCAGCCTGGGTAACCTAGTGAGGAAAGAAAAGAAAGAAAGAAAGAAAGAAAGAAAGAAAGAAAGAAAGAAAGAAAGAAAGAAAGAAAGAAAGAAAGAAAGAAAGAAAGATCCATTTTAGTTCAAACCTTCTACCTTCAGTACTTCCCCCCTGCCCCCCCCACGTGTGAGGGTCCCCCAAGCTCAGCACCTTCCAGTCCCAATCCAACCAATGGCTTCCCCCTCTTTGGTGCATGACTTCCTGAGGCACACTGGCTGAGTTCCTGCTGGCTTTCCTCTCCGAGGAGAAATGTGTCCCACAGGTCAACCCTCAGATTCAGCAACGAGGACCTTCCACCAAGAAAGGCCAAGGACGCAGCCCTCACCCAGGGAAATTTCTACCCTCAAATCCCATTTTTCTTGGCTGTAAAGCAAGTCACCCTGTGAACACACCATGTGCACTTGAGAATCTGTGTATGATTCTGATGTTTTTGGAGACAGGTTCTGGCTCTGTGGCCCAGATTGGGGCCCATGGATATGATGTCATTCACCACCAGCCTCAAAATTGTGGGCTCTGGCATTCCTCCCATCTCAGTCAACAGAGTGGCTGGGATGATGGGCATCATGGCCCCATACTGCCTGTTTGAATGGGTTTATGAAACGGGGTCTCCCTCTGTGTACTGTGCTGGCCTTGTGCTTCTGGGCTCTAGCCATCCTCCTACCTCAACCACCCAGAGCACTGGGATTCCAGGCATGGGCCTTTGTGCCAGGCTTTCTGGTTCTTTTTTGATAAATGATTGAGGCCAGGCTCAGGGGTTCAATCTCGTCATCCCACTGCTTTAAGACGCTGAGGCCCAAGCCTGGGGGTCTAGACATGCCCAGGCACCTTGGAGAGACTTTGTCTCTACCCTCCATCTAAAATGAGCCAGGAGTGGTGGCGCACACTTGTCATTGTGTCTTCTCGGAAGGCCATGGAACATCTAGCTGGAGTGCGGTGGTACAGTGCTGTGGTGGCCAGGACTGATCGACCGCCCTCGAACCTGGGTGATGGATTGAGACTCCTACTCAAAGAAAAAAAGGAAAAAAGGAAAAAAAAAGAAGAGCATCCATTTGTGTACGGAGTTGGGATCATTGTGAACAGACAGCACATTTGGAAAGAGGCCCAGCTTTGGGCCTTGAGTTCCAGAAAGATGGTGGATCAGCAGACAATCAGGCTGTGGCTTTGGGAGTCCGAGTTGGGTGAACTCTGGAGCCTGGGAGTTCTAGCCCAGCCTGGGCCATATAGCAAGAACTCGTTGCTCTCTGGAACGCAAACACTGGAGTCGGCCATGGTGGCGCCCGCATTCCTGACTACACGTTATGTGGTGGCCTTGGTCCCTGGGTGTTCCTTTGTGATACCCCCACCAACAGAACGTTCAAGTCCAGGGTGGACACTGTGGCTCACGTCCAGCAGCCCTGCACCCTGGGAGGCCAAGGTGGGAGGCTACCTGAGCCCATATGTCAGAGACTAGCCCTGGAAGGTGGCCAGTCCTTGTCTTCGTGAGTGTCCCCAAAATAAAGTCAGGTGTTGGTAGCCCCCAGAGTCCCAGCTGCTTTAGGACTAATGGGGAGGGCCGCCTGAGTCCCACAGGTTGAGGTTCCGGGAGCTACGATCACACCACCATCCCCCCAGCCCGGCTGATGGAGACTCCGGAGACAAATTAGATGCCTCCCACATGCATTACAATGGGCGTCCATGGCTCGCCAGGGAAAAGTCTGCGTGGGCAGGGGACGATGGACTCATCGGGGTAGGATGGGGCCGTTCCCCCACCCAAAGGTGGCAGACAGAATGACTGGAACCTGGGCTGTCTGCAGTGTTGCTGGACCACCTCAATCACTGTTCCTGATGGCCAACCTAGATTGATGCCATTTGTTCCGTGAGCTCTCACACATCTTTGTTGTGGGGTACGAATGTGGAATTGAAGACAGGCCTTCTGGGGCACATAGCCAAAGGTGCAGGATGGACATGCCCTGTTGTCACCCTGAAACCTCCCATGAATGACGAGCTAGAAAGTACCTTTTCCTCCCCCATCCCTGATGGTGACTGCTTGCGCTTGATGGCAGGGGTGCTGGTGGTGGTGGTGGTGGTAGTGATTATTATTATTTGGAGTCTGAATCCTGCTCTGTTGCTCAGGCCAGAGTTCAGGGTCACACTCACAGTCACTGTGGAATCCACTTGCTGGGCTCAGGCAATCCTCCCACCTTGGACCCCCGAGTGATTGAAACCACAGGCATGCACCACCAGGCCCAGCTAATGTTTAGATTTATTTCAGATGACTGAGACAATGTCTCGCCCCATGTCCCAGGCTGTTGTTGAACCTGTAGGCTCAGGCTGTCCACTCACATTGGTGTCAAAAGGGCAGAAATGCCAGGTTGAGCCCCTGAACCAGCCTGGGATTGTCGTGGTGGTGGAGGTGGTTGGTATTATTATTCTGAGTCATAGTCCCACTCTGTCACCCAGGTCGGGGCACAGATTCCCACTCTTGGCCACAGCAACCTCCACCAGTTGGTCTCTGCTGATGCTCCTGCTGTGGTCGCCCGGGTGGCTGGAACGACAGACGTGTGCCACCACACTAGCTTCACTTATTTTTTTTTTTGACTTGGAGTCTCACTCTGTCACCCAGACTGGAGTGCAGTGGCCGCTCCCAGCCACCACAGCCTCCACCTACTGGGCTCCGGCGATCCTCTCACCTCAGCCTTCCAAACAGGCTGGGCAACCTAGTAAGTAGCTGGAACTACAGATGTGCACTACCAGGTCCGGCTAATTTTTTGATTTATTGTAGTGATGAGGTCTCACGTGCCCAGGTGGGTCTTGAACCCATGGGTTCAGGCAATCCACTCACCTCAGCCTCCCAAAGGCGCAGGTTTACAGGCTAAGCCACCAAGCCTGACTAGGCTCACTTCTTTAGCTTCTTGTAGAGATGAGGTCTCATCAAGTTGCCCGGGCTGGTATCAAATCTGGGGGCTCAGGCCATTATCTTGCTTCAGCCTCCCAGAGCCCCCAGATGACAAGTGTGAACCCCCATGCCCAGCTTCCACACCCCTCTGGGGGACCCACCGCAAGCACCTCTCCCTTCTGAAAGCCCACATCCCCAGAATGGGTGGCGGGAGTTGCCCACCCAGCCCTCCCCAGGGAGAGTGCCTGGTGCAGTGGCGTGTGTCCACCAGGTGGCCCATACCTCCACCTGCCTTGTACCCAGTGTGGCCTCACTTGATCCTCCTAGGGGCCACCTCGGGGAAAGTGAACCTGTGACTCTCAAAACTTTGGGTAGCAGGGATGGCCACGTGCCTCACACATATCTCTTAGGCACTCAGGTAGGCCGAGACGGGAAGATGGCCAGAGTCTGGGAGCTCAAAACCAGGCTGGACACCATAGCAGATCTCCACCTCGGCCCCCTAAAGAACAAGAAAACCTTGGATGAGGGCAGGCCTTGGTAGGAGGATCACCTATGGCCCAGAGTTAAAGATCAGGCAGGAAGGAAAGGATGTTGACTAAATGGAAAGCCTGAGATCACAGCAATTTGGGAAGCCCAGAGCGAGAGGATGGCCCAATTTGGGCTGTTTGAGAGCAGGCTGGGCAACCTAGTAAGGAAATAAAAAATAGAAAGAAAGAGAAAGCAGCAGGACTCAGTGGCTCAGTCTATAATCCCACGCTTTGGGAGGCTGAGATGAGTGAATTGTCTGAGCCCACAGGTTCGAGACCCATCTGGGCAACTTGGAGAGACCTCATCTCTACAATAAATCAAAAAAATTAGGCAGGTGTGGTAGTGTGCACCTGTAGTTCCTGCTACTTGGAAGACTGAGGCAGAAGGATTGCCCGTCCCTAGCAGGTCGAGGCTGTGGTGGCTAGGAGCGGCCACTGACTCCAGTCTGGGTGAGCCTCTGACTCAAAAGAAAACCAAGAAAGAAAGAAAGAGAAAAGAAAGACAGAAAGAAATCCATTCTCCTGCAAACCTTCTGCCCCCACTCCTTTGTTCCCGCCTGCCACCACAGGGGAGGTTCCCCCTAGCTCGGTGCCTTCCTGCCCCAACCATCCAATGCCTGTCCCTGCTTTGGTGCCATATTTCCCGAGGATCCCTGGCTGGGTTCCTTCTGGCTCTTTCCTCTCCTAGGTGAGTTACGTGTCCCAGGGAGGCCGACACTCCAACACGGCAGCAAGAACCTTCTACCAAGAAAGGCCAGGGACACATCCCTAACCTGGGTACATTTAATTACCGCCAATTCCCCTGTTTGTATGGGTGTGGAGATGGGGTCTCCTTGCATGGCCCAGGCTGGCCTTGGGCTCATGGTCTCCAGCCATCGTCCTGCCTCAGCCTCACAGAGCTCTGAGTGACCAGGCATGGGCCTCTGCACCAGGCCTTCTGTTTCATTTTCATTGAAGGATCATGGCCAGGCTCAGGGGTTCAGCCTCATCATACCAGTGCTTTGCAAGGCTGAACCAGCAGCCTGCCATAGCCTGCACAAATCCACCCACCTGGGCACCTCAGTGAGACCTCGTTTCTACCCTCCATCCCAATTGAGCTGGGCTTGGGAGTGCATGCTTATTGTTTTGACTGCTTGGAAAGTTGGGGAAAGGCTCGCCAGAGCCTGGAGGGCCGAGGCTGCAGTGGTTGGGAGAGAGCTACCATCCTTCATCCTGGGCGATGGATTGAGACTCTGACTCAAAGAAAAAAAGGAAAAACGGGAAAAAACAGCATCCATTTGTGGATGGAATTGGGATCATCGTGAACAGACAGAGACCATTTGGGAAGGAGGCACCAGTCTTGGGCCTATAGTTCCTGAAAGACTGTGGATTGGCAGACAGTCAAGCTGTGGCCTTCGGGGCTGAGTCAGGGGACCACTGGAGGCCAGGAGTTCGAGACCAGCCTGGGCCACATAGAGAGACCTCATTGCTCCCCAGAATACAAACACTGGAGTCGCGCGTGGTGGCACCCACACATGGGATGTGGTGGCTTCCATCCTGTAATGTTCCTTTTCCTTGCCCCCACTGACAGAAGATGCAAGTCCAGGCCAGGCACTGTGGCTCACGGCATTCAGTTCTGCACCCTAGGAGGCTGAGGCAGGAGCCTGTCTGGGTTCAGGTGTTGGAGACCAGCCCAGGAGATTTAACCAGACCTCATCTTGGCGTGAGGTCCCCAAAATCGAGTCAGACTTGGTGGCCAATGGAGTCCTGGCTGCTCGGGGGCTGAGGCTGGAGGATCATCTTAGCCCAGCAGGTTAGGGACCTGGGAGCCACGATCGTGCTACTACACCCCAGCCAGGTTGATGGAGACTCTGGCAACAAAAAAGACACCTCCCATGCGAGTCAGGATGGGGGACCACGGCTTCCCAGGGAAAGGTTGGAATGTTTGGGGGACGATGGAGTGATCGGGAGAGGAGAGGTCCCTCCCTCCACCTGAAGGTGGCATACAGGGCACCCAGAACATGGACTGGCCTGTGCATTGACAGACCACCTAGCTCAGGGACGTCTGCTCTCTGAGCTCACACCCATCTTTGCTGGGATGCCCGAGTGTGGAGGGTGGAGGCTGGCCTTTTGGGGTGTGTGGCGGAAGGTGCGGGATCGACATTCCCAGTGGCAACCTTTGAAACTCCCTGCGAATGACAGACCTTAAAGTGCCTTTTCCTCTCCCGTTCTTGAGGGTGAATACTCACGCTAGGTGGCAGGGGTGGTTGTTGTGGTGAGTATTAATATTTGGAGTCAGAATCCCCATCTGTAACCCAAGCTGGAGTCAGGGGTATGCTCACTGTCACTGCGGACTCCACCTGCCTGGCTCAGGCAATCCTCCTACCTTGGCCCCCTGAGTGACTGGAACCACAGGCCTGCGTCACCACACCAGGCTAATATTTGAATTTATTTTTTGATGGCCGAAACGAGGTCTTGTCCCATGTCCTGGGCTGGTGATGAACCCACAGACTCAGGTCATACACTGGCCTGGGCCTCTGAAGGACTGGGATGACAGGCTGAGCACCTGAGCCCACCTATGATTGTGGTGGTGGTGGAGGTTGGTATTATTATTATTATGAGTTGGAGTTCCTGTCTGTCGCCCAGCCCCAAGCTCAGCACCCGCACTCGATCACTGTGGCCTAAACCAGCTGGGCTCCAGTGATCCTCCCACCACGGCCTCCCAAGTGGCTGGAATGACAGTCATGCACCACCATGCTTGGCTCATTTTTTTGGCTTCTTGTAGAGACAAGGTCTTGCCGATGTGCTCAGGTTGGTCTTGAACCTGGGTCCTCAGGATATCCTCTAGCCTTGCCATCCCAGAGTGCCAGGATGACAGGTGTGAGTTCCTGTACCTTCCTCCAAACCCTTCTTGGGGCTACACTGCAAGGTCTGCTCCCTTCTGGTAAACCAGTTTTGGGAACCAGCTTCAGAGGCTTTCAGGTTGACAGGTTCAGGAAGACAGAAGACCCCAGGTTGCAAGGCAACTCTGGGCAGCTACCACTCCTGCTTCTTCCACTCCTCTTGTTATATTTGCCGTTGGTATCTGGATAGTTGGGAGATGCAAAAAAATAGTAGTCCATTAAAAGAATCTATTAGTAGAAACAAGCAGTTAGTGATATGGAAATTTTGTACCGAGATATTACACTCCACTTGAGTTACTCTGTCTCCACCCTTTTGGTGCTTGAACCCGTGACAATGATTAAAAACTGTGGGTGGCACTCTCCTACACCTGGGAGACTTGGGTTGAATGTGCATCAGGACTCTAAGTATCTCTGTCAGGGGACTATACATGCAAATTATAAACATCATGTTGGATATCACAATAGGCTTATTAGTTTTAGTTTTATAAGTTGGTTGTTATTTAGGAGTTTTGGGGATGTTGTTTTCATTTGGCTAATTTTGAAGTTTTATATAAGTACTTTTAGCATAATGAAAAGTGTTGTTGTGATGATTATGAGTGTTTTAATTTTAGGTGCGGCCATTTATGCAAGAAAACAGATGGATGACCCTATAATTTGCAGTATGCACAAACTTTTTGCATTTTAGAGTACATGATTAATATAGAAAGGTACAAATAGTACAAAAGGCTTTGCAGTTGCATTTAGAAAAAACAAAATGTTAGAAAAACGTAAGTTAGGCATTAAGTTGTTAAAAGTTTAGATGGTTAGGGTTAATAGTTACAGAAAACACATTGTGATAAATTACATGCTTTAAAGGTTCTTTAGTGTATATATTGTTACAACTTTGAGGGAAGACAGACTATTTCATTGCAGTTAGAGTAATGATCAAAACAAAATAAATACATTTGGGTTTGAAGGCCAAACTCTATGAAATTAAAAGTCTAAAAATAATTTGAAAAGAAAAATAAATTGGCATCTGTCTTACATAACAATAGAGTCAGTGTCCAAGTTTTCTTCTATGCTGATGCCGTACCTCCTAAAGAAAACCCTGACCTGCTGGAGCTGGACTCTAGCAAGTGACGCCCAAACAGGGGCCTGAAATGTAAGCCTTACTTTAATCAGAAGTGATAGGACCTTGTCTAGGGTACTGCAGACCCCTCTGTAGAGACAGGAAGAGCTAGGAAGGGTAAGCAGTTTTAGAGCTTACCTATATGATCATTGGCCAGACTGAATCTAAATAAAGAAAATTGTTCGTAAGTATTTTGATGCATATGCTTTCTAAAATAGGAGTTAACGTTTCCTCTACACGATTATCTTGCTTTCCCCATTTGTTGCAAGAACAGTGTCCCTGATTCCCTGAAGAAGGCATCGATAATTTAGAAACATGGACAGAGGTTGGGGAAAAATTGAAACTGTATTACAATCTCCACAGTCCAGAACGAATGCCTGTAAATACTTTTGAATTATGAAATAAAATTAGAGATGACTTAGATCCACAATAAAATGTTGATAAAATGCCCATTAAAGTAAAAGAGGAACCAGGTGAAAGAACTACCTTACTAACCCCTGTACCTTCCCATGCATTGTTAGCCACTGCCCCTGTTGATGATGATCCTCTAACCCCTGAGGATAAGGAAAACTTAACAGAAGAAGCAGCTAGGTCCCATGAAGAAAATATTCAGATAATTTAAATTTGACCCTTGGTGACAAAAGACCTCCGGCAAGTGGTGCAAGGAGGGAAGGAACTGTGATTTGTGACCATCATGATTTAAAAGGAGAAAATTGTCTTTCTATATTGATTCCTGTTATATAAAAGGGCTGTTTCCTCATATTAAAACAGCCACCATTCCTGTTAATAAGACAACTATTCTTGATTTACTTATCCAATTACAGCAACTAATAATTGTTAGGAACCAATCATGTTTCTTAGGTTATATTAGATTTCATTCATGACTCCCTGGACCTCTACATCAAGGTAATCAATTAGCAGATGCCTTGACAAAATCCTTTATGTGCCTTCTCCTTGTAGCTTATTTAGTCAATCAAGTTCAGCAATCCCATAAAATTCATCACCAAAATGCTGCAGCTTTAAGGCACCAGTTTCACATTCCAAGAGAAACGGCTAGACAAATCATAAAAAAATTACTTCATGTCCTACTTCTAATAACCCCCTCCCCTCACGAGTTAATCCCCATGGAATAAAGCCTAACGTTTTATGGCAAATGGATGTTATTCAGTTCCAAACATTTGGAAAATTGTCATTTCTTCATGTGACAGAGGATACATTTTCCCATGTAATTTGAGCCTCGCCCAAAACTGCAGAAGCCTATAAAGATGCAGTCCAACATTTATTCATTTGGTTTTCACAGCTGGGCATTCCTAAACAATTAAAAACTGATAACGCTCCTGCTCATTCCTCCAAAGCTTTTCAGTCATTTTGTACACAGTTCAGTATCTCTCATTCTACAGGAATTCCGTATAATCCTCAGGAGCAAGCTATAGTCGAAGTAGCCCATCAGACATTAAAAAAATCAAATAATTAAATTACAGGAAGGGGAATTCAAGTATAGTTCTCCCCATCATATTGTACATCATGCCATGTTTGTAATTAATCATCTCAATTTGAACTCTCAAGTACATTCAGCTATGATAAGCCATTGGAATTCCCCAGGACTTACCCTCACATTTTTGGGTACAGAATCATCTAATTAGACATGTCCAGCCCCCCACCCACATCGAGGTACAGTCAGACGAGACAGAAATGATGCCATCAAGGGGGCAAATCAAGGCACTCACCCACGATGCTGAGGATCTGCTTCGCTCTCAAAATCTTCTCTCACTACCTCTAGAGTTTTTGCTGCTATGCTGGATATTATGGCATGCCAGGGGGGTTGTATTTATTCAGAGAAATCATATTCCTCTTTATTACGAGGTCCCATTCTTTTTTCATCACAAGTCAAACTGTTGCTAATCATAATTTTTCTTTTTCAGATTGTTCTAGTTCTCCTCCAAAGGTTTTAGTTTACCTAAAAAATTAGAACGCTCCCTTGATATTTCGGGTTGTTTAAACTCCCATATAAAAGCTATGGTAACTGATAGCCCATCCTATCTTCTTAGAAAAGCAAATGACGAAATAATTGATTTATTAAATTATTGATCCTTGGGGACTCTGATCTTATATTATCAACCAGGACTCAGGAGGACCACCTGAGTCCTGCAGGTCGAGCCCCACGGAGCCAAGATCTTGCCTCCATGCCCTAGCTTGGACTATGGAGAGTATGACGACAAAAATGAAGCTTCCAATGTCAGTCATGATGGGCATCCACTGCTCCCCAGGGAATGGTCAGCTCAGGCAGGGGATGAAGGAATGAACGAGAGAGCAAGGGGCCCTCCCCCCACCCTAATGTGGCAGACTGGGTGACTGTAACCATGAATGGACCCAGTGTTGCCTGTTTGCCTTTTTCCTCTCTGTGCCCGATGGCTGCCCTAACTCGGGGCCATCTGGTTCTTGAGCTTACACGTATCTTTGCCGAGGGCCACGAGTGTGGAGGGTAGAGGCAGGCCTTCTGAGACATGTGGAAGAAGGTGTGGGATGGGCGTGCCCAGTGGCCACCCTTGAAACATCCCGCTAATGACAGGTGGGAAAATGCTTTTTCCTCTCCCATCCCTGAGGATGAAACCTCGCACTGGGTGGCAGGGGTGGTGGTGGTGGTGGTGCTTACTATTAATTGGAGTTGGAATCTCAGTCTGTCGCCCATGCCAGAGCACAGGGGTATGCTCACAGATACCGTGGACTCCACCTGCAGGGCTCAGGCAATCATCCTGCATCAGTCCACCAATTGGCTGGAACCACATGCTTGTGCCACCATGCCCAGCTAATGTTTGGATTTATTTATGATGGCCGAGTCGAGATCTCACCCTGTGTCCTGGGCTGGTGTCAATCCCACAGGCTCAGGTTGTCCACTCGACTGGGAAATCAAAGGGCTGGGATGCTAGGCTGAGGCCCTGAGACAGGCCAGTGTTTGTGGTGGTGGCCATGTGTATGCCCCTGAACTCTGGTCTTACAGAGTGGGATTCCAACTCCAAATAATAATAATCACCAACAATACTACTGCTACCACCCCTTCCACCTAACGCAAGGAGTCACCCACAGGGATGGGAGAGAAAAATGCACATTCAGCCTGTCGTTCATGGGAGGTTTCAAAGGGGGCAACCAGGCACCTCCATCACATGCCTTTGGCCATGCACCCCAGAAGAACTGCGTCCACCCTCCACATTCGTGCACCACAGGACTGAGGTGAGAAATGTGCCCCAGCCAGGTTGGCATTCAGACTCAGCAACAAGGACCTTCTGCCATGAATGCCAGGGAACATATCCCTCACCTGGATAAATTTCTTCCCCCCAGTCCCATTTTTTCTGACTCTAAAGCCAGTCGCTCTGTCAACACACTGAGCACAGTTGAGAATTTGTGTATGATTCTGATGTTTTTGGAGACACGGTCTGGCTCTGTGGCCCAGGCTGGGGACTGGGGACACGGTCGTCATTCACTGCCAGCCTCGAAATTGTGTGCTCTGGCAATATTCCCGCCTCATAGTCTGGAGTGGTAGGGACCTCGGGCGCCACGACCCTAGAACTCTTGTTTGAATGGGTGTGGAGATGGGGTCTCCCAGTGTGGCCTGGGCTGGCCTTGTGCTCCTGGGCTCCAGTCATCCTGCTGCCTTGGCATCCCAGAATGTTGAGATTCCAGACTTGGGCCGTCAAGCCTGGCCTTCTGGTTCAATTTCAATGAAGGATCGAGACTGGGCTCGGGGGCTCATCTTAGTCATCCAGCATTTTGGGTGGGCGATGCTAGCCACTGGCCCAAGCCCATCAATCTCAGATTCACCCAGGCAACTCCACAAGACCTTGTCTCTACCCTCAATCCCAAATGAGCTGGGTGTGGTGGCGCACGCTTGTCATTCTGGCTCCTCGGAAGGCAGAGTGGGAAAGCTCACTGGACCCTGGCAGGGCTAGGTTCAATGGCCGTGAGTGAGCCACCACCCTCCAGACTGAGTGATGGAGTGGTGCTCTGACTCAAAAAAAAGGAAAGAAAAAAGAGCATCCACTTGTGTATGGAACTGGGATCATCGTTAACAGAGATCATTGGGGAAGGAGGTCTCAGCCTATGTGCGTAGAGTTCTTGAAAGATGGAGGATCAGCAGATAATTAGGCTGTGACTTTGAGAGGACAAGTTGGGGGAACACTAGAGCCCTGGAGTTAGAAACCACCCGGGGCCACATAGCAAGATCTCATCGCGCCCCAGACTGCAAACACTCAAGTTGCATGTGGTGGCTCCTGTGGTTCCAGCTACATGGGATGCGGTGGCCTCTGATCCCCAACGTGCCTTTGCATCGCCCCTGCCAACAGCACGTGAGATTCCAGTTCAGACACTTTGGCTCACGGCCGTCAGCCCTGCACCCTGGGAGACTGAATTGGGAAGATCCCTGAGCCCTGGAGTCAGAGGCCAGCCCAGGATCCTTGACCAAGGGGTCCCCAAAATCGAGTTAGGTGTGGTGGCACCCGGATTCTTGGCTGCTTGGTGACTGAGGCAGGAGGACCTCCTGAGCCCTGAAGGTTGAAGTCTCAGGAGTCACAATCATGCCACCGTGCCCCCACCCATCCAACGGAGACTCCAGCAACAAAATAGAAGCCTACCACATGCATCACAACAGGTGTCCACAGTTCTCCAGGGAAAGGTCAGCTTAGGCAGGGGACAATGGGGTGATAAGGAGAGGTAGGGGCCCTCCCACCACCCTAAGGTGGCAGACAGGCTGACCAGAACCTGGGCAGGCTGTGGCATTGCCAGATCACCTTGATTGCTCTGTGCCTGATGGCCACCCTAACTCAGGGCCATCTGTTTAGTGTGCTCACATGCATCTTGGCCACAGGGCACGAGTGTAGAGGGTGGAGGCAGGCCTTCTGGGACACGTGGCTGAAGACGTTGGACGGATTGCCCAGTGGTCATCTTTGAAACATCCCGTGAATGACAGGTGGGAAAGTCCATTTTCCTCTTCCATTTGTGAGGGTGACACCTATTGCTGGGTGGTAAGGGTGGTGGTGGTGGTGATGGTGGAAGTGGTGAAGGTGGTGGTGCTTATTATTACTTGAAGTCGGAATCCCGCTTTGTTGCACAGCCTGGAGTGCAGAGGCATGCTCATGGACACTGCAGACTCTACCTGTGGGGCTCAGGCAATCCTTCTGCCTCAGCCCCCAGATTGGCTGGAACCAAAGGCCTGTGCCACCACACCCAGCTAATCTTTGGATGTATTTTTGATGACCGAGATGAGATCTCACCACGTGTCCTGGTCTGGTGTCAAACCTGCAGGGTCAGGCATTGCAATTGCCTGGGCCTCTGAAGGGCCAGGGTGCCAGGCTGAGCTGCTGAGCCCAGCACATGGTTGTGGTAGTGGTTGTATTTGGTATTAATATTCTGAGTCGGGGTCCTGCTCTGTCACCCAGGCTGGAGTGCAAGGGCCCACTCTCGGCCACCACAGCCTCCACAGCCTGGGTGCCGTGGACAGACCTTGTCACGGCAACAGGTCCCCAAAATCAAGTCAGGCATGTGGTCCCTGGAGACCTGGCTGCTCGGCGACCAAAGAGTTAGGACACCCTGGGCCCCACATTTCGAGGTCTCAGGAGCCAAGACCCTGCCATTGCACCCAAGCTGGTCCAACAGAGACTCCAGTGACAAAAAAGATGCCTCCCCAGTGAATAATTATGGGTGTCCACAGCTCCCCAGGGAAAACGCAACTCAGGCAGGGGACGATGGAGTGACTGGGAGATGAAAGGGCCCTCACCCCACACTAAGGTGGCACACTGAGCAGCCGGAACCCAGGCTCGCTGTGGCACTGCCAGACCACCTTGATCGCTCTGTGCCCTGTGGCCACCTTAACTCGGGACCCTCTGTTCCATGAGTTCACACCAGTCATTGCCATAGGGCAAGTGTGTGGAGGGTATAGGTAGGCTTTCTGGGATACGTGGCCAAAGGTGCAGGATGGATGTGCCTGGTGGCCACCTTTGAAACATCCCATGAACAACAGGTGGGAAAGTGCCTTTTCCTCTCCCATTCATGAGGGTAACACCTTGTGCTGGGTGGCTGGGGTGGTGAAGGTGGTGGTGGTAGTGCTTATTATTATTTGGAGTTGAAATCTCGCTCTGTCACCCAGGCTGGAGTGCAGGGGAATGCTCACGGACACTGCAGATTCCACCTGTGGAGCTCAGGCGATCCTTCCACCTCAGTCCCCCAATTGGCTGGAACCACAGACCCTTGCCACCAAGCCTGGTTAATCTTTGGATTTATTTTTGATGGATGACACGAGGTGTTGCCATGTGTACCCGGCTGCTGTCGAGCCTGCAGGCCAAGACCATCCACTTGCCTGGGTCTGTGAAGGGCCGGGATGCCACGCTTAGCCCCTGAGCCTGGAATGTGGTTATGATGGTTGTGGTGGCTGATATTATTATTCTGAATCGGTGTCCTGCTCTGTTGACCAAGCCTGAGTGCATGGGACTGCACTCAGTCACCACGACCTCCACAGGATGGGTTCTGGTGATAATCCCACTGCAGTCTCCTGAGGGGCTGCAACAAAAGGCCTTCGCAACCAAGCTCGGCGCTAATGTTTTTGGTTTCTTTTAAAGATAAGGTCTGGCCAAGGTGCCCGGGTTGGTCTTGAACCCGGGGACTCAGAACATTCTCTCCCCTCTGCCTCACAGAACTTGGAGAAGACAGCCATGAACCCCCACGCTAGGCCTCCACACCACTCTCAGGGCCCCACCGTGAGGTCTGCTACCTTCTGATGACCTGCAACCCCACAGAGGGTGGCTGGCATCACCCACTGTGTCTCCCCATGGGGAGCACCTGGTGCATAGGCATCTCCGCCGGGGAACCCACCATCCCCCACGCCTTGTTCCCCAGGGTGGACCTGCTAGCTTGTCCCAAGGGCAGCCATGGGGAAAGGCAGGGCGTGTCTCTCAAACTTTCAGGGGATCAGGGACAGCCAGGCGACTCACGCCTGTCTCTTTGTCACTTGGGGAGACCGAGATGGAAGATGGCTGGAGCCTGGGAGCTCTAGACTAGGCTGGGCACCATAACAAGGCCTCACCTCGACCCCAATCAAAACCTAGAAATCCTTGGGTGAGGGCATTCCATGGCAGTAGAATCACCGCCAGCCCAGAGTTCAAGTCCAGGCAGGAGACCATGATGTTGATCAAATAGAAAGCCTGTGATTCCAGCAGTTTGGGAGACCCATTCTGAGAGGATGGCAGGGGTTGGGCAGTTTGAGAGCAACCTGGGAAACCTAGCAAAGAAGGAAAACAAAGAAAGAAAGAAAGAAAGAAAGAAAGAAAGAAAGAAAGAAAGAAAGAAAGAAAGAAAGAAAGAAAGAAAAAAAGAGAAAGAAACCCATTCTCCTGCAAACCTTTTGCACTCAGTCCTCCTCCCCCCACATGTGAAGGTCCCCCAAGCTTGGCACCTTTCAACCCCAACCACCCCCAAATGGCTGACTGTGCTTCAGTGCAGGAGTTCCCAAGGCTCCCTGGAGGGGTTCCTGCCAGCTCTCCTCTCTGAGCTGTGAAGTGTGCCCCAGGTAGCCCTACCTTCTGACTCGGCAATGAGAACCTTCTGCCAAGAAAGGTCAGAGACACATCTCTCACCTGAGGACATTTCTTCCTCCCAATCCCATTTTTCCTGGCTCCAAAGTCAGACGCCCTGTGAACACACCATGTGCAGTTGAGAATCTGTGTATGATTCTCATGTTTTTGGAGACAAGGTTAGGCTCTGTGGTCCAGACAGGGGCCCAAAGACACATCCGTCATTCACCGACAGCCTTGATATCGCAGTCTCCGGTAATCCTCCTTCCTCAGCCCCCAGAGTGGCTGGGACGATGGGCACTTCGACCCTAGACCCCCTGTTTTCCTAGGCTTGGAAACGGGGTCTCCCTGTGTGGCCTGGGCTAACTTTGGGCTCCTGGGCTCGCTGGTGGGCCAAGGTTGTGGTGGCCGGAAGTGAGCCACCACCCTCCATCCTGGGCGATGGAGTGAGTCTCTGACTCAAAGAAAAAATTGAAAAAAGGAAAAAGAAAAGCATACATTTGTGTATGGAGTTAGCATCATCGTGAACAGACAGAGATAATTTGGGAAGCAGGCCCCAGTCTTAAGCCTAGAGTTCCCGAAAAATGGTTTATCAGCAGACAATCAGACTGTGACTTTGGGAGACCGAAGTGAGGTACCACTGAAGCCTGGAAGTTTGAGACCAGCCTCGGTCACTTAGTGAGTTCTCATTGCTCCCCAGAATGCAAACACTAGAGTTGCCCTTGGTGGTGCCCATGGTCCCAGCTACACCATATGTTGTGTCCTCCATCTTAGGGCCAGCCATGCTCCTGCTGACAAAATGATCGGGTCCATGCCAGGCACCATGGCTCACGGCCGTCAACCCCATGCTCTGGGAGGCCAAGGCAGGAGGATGCCTGAGTCTAGGGGTTGGAGACCAGCCTGGTAATGTGGCCAGACCTCGTCTTGGTGAGACATACCCAAAATCGAATCAGGCGTGGTCAACCCAGAGTCCCAGTTGCTCAGAGGCTGAAGTGGGAGGACCTCCTGAGCCTCACAGGTGGAGGTCCCTGGATCCATGATCATGCCACCACACCCCAGCCACGCGGATGGAGACTCCAGCAACAAAAAGGATGCTTTCCACGTGCATCATGACAGGCATCCATGGCACCCCATGAAAGGTCCGCGTAGGCAGGAGATGATGGAGTGACTGGGAGAGGAAGGGGCCTTCTTACCACCCAAAGGTGGCAGATTGGCCTCCAGAACCTAGGCTGGCTGTGGCGTTTCTGGTCCACTTGGATTGCTCTGTGCCTGACAGCCACCATAACTTGGGGCCGTCTGTTCTGTGAGCTCTCATGTGTATTTGCCATGGGGAATGAGTGTGGAGGGTGGGGGCAGACCGTCTGGGAAACGTGGCCAAAGGTGCAGGATGGACTTGGCTGTGGCGAACTTTGAAATCCCCCACAAACATCTGGAGGAATAGAGCCGTTTTCACTCCCATCCCTGAGGGTGACTCCTCAAGCTGGGTGGCAGGGATGGTGGTGGTGGCAGTGGTGGTGATAATAATATTTGGAATCGGAATCCCATTCTGTCACCCAGGCCTTAGCACAGGGGCATGCTAATGGGCACCGTGGACTCCACCTGCCAGGCTCAGGTGATCTTCCCACCTCGGCCCCATGAGTGGTGGGAACCACAAGCCTGTGCCACCATGCCCGGCTAATCTTTGGATTTATTTTTCATGGCTGAGACAAGGCCTCACCCAGTGTCCCGGACTGATCTTGAACCCACAAACTCAGGTCATTCACTCGCTTCAGCCTCTGAAGGACCTGGATGCCAGGCTGAGCCACTGAGCCCAGGTTGTGGTTGTGGTGGTGGTGATTGGTGTCATCTTACTAAGTCATAGTCATGTTTTGTCACCCAGGCCGGAGTGTAGGATACCACTCCCGGCGACCATGGGCTCCACCGACGGCTCCAGTGATTCTCCCACCATGGCCTCCGAAGTGGCCGGAATGACAGGCGTGTTCCACCACAGTAGGCTCTTTTTTTTGGCTTCTTGTAGAGATGAGAACTCGCCAAGGTGCCCGGTCTGGTCTCAAACTTGGGGGCTCAAGACATCCTTTTGACGCAGTCTCCCAAAGTGCCAGGGTGACAGAGGTGAGCCCCAGTGCCCAGCCTCCACACCCCTCTCTGGGTCCCACCGTGAGGCCCACTCCCATCAGATGACCCAGGACACTGGAGAGGACAACTTGAGTCACCCGCTGAGCCTACCCCTGGGGAGTGCCTGGCACCAGGTCATGTCTCCACTGGGGTGCAGACACCCCTGTCTTCCTCGATCCCCAGGGAGTACCTGTTCACTCCTACCGAGGTCTGCCTCAGGGAAAGGGAGGGCATGACTCTCAAATCATTGGTGGGCCTGGCCAGGCAACACACGCCTGTCTCCTCAGCACTCAGGGAGGCTGAGACAGGCTGATGGCCAGAGCCCAGGAGCTGAGACCAGTCTGGACACCATAGCAAGCCCCCACCTCAACCCCAAGCAAAACTCAAAATTACTTGGGTGAGGGCAGGCCTCGGCGGGAGAATCGTCTCAGTCCCAGAGTTCAAGACCAGGCAGGAAGACCAGCATATCAATCAAATGGAAAGCCTGTGACAGCAGGCTTTGAAAGCAGTTTGGGAGGCTGGGGTAGAGAGGAAGGACTGAGTTGGGCAGTTTGAGAGCAGCCAGGGCTACTGAGTGAGGAAACAAAAGAGAAAGAGCGGAAAAGAAAGAAAGAAAGAAAGAAAGAAAGAAAGAAAGAAAGAAAGAAAGAAAGAAAGAAAGAAAGAAAGAAAGAAAGAAAATCTAAGTCAACAAAGAAATCCATTCTCCTGCAATTCTTCTGCCCTCAGTCTTTGCCCCCTTGCCACCCCCACATACGAGGGTCCCCCTAGCTCAGAAGCTTCCAGCTCCAACCACTCCAATGACTTATCTCGCTTCATTGCATTAGTTCCCAATACTCCCTGGCAGGGTTCCTTCTGAATCTTCTCTCTGAGTTGAGAAATGTGCCCCAGGCAGGCCGACCATCCAACTCAGCAATGAGAAACTTCCACCAATAAAGGTCAGGGACACATCTTTAACATGGGGACATTTCTTTTCCCAAATCCCATTTTTTCGGGTTCTAAAGTCAGGCTCCCTGTGAACACACCATTGCACAGTTGAGAACCTGTGTACAATGCTGATGTTTTGGGAGACAGGGTCTGGTTCTTTGGCTCAAGCTCTGGACCCAGGACATGACTGTCACTCACCACCAAGCTCGAAATTGCTGGCTTCAGTGATCCTCCTGCCTCATCCTCGAGTGGATTGGACAACCTATACCTTGAACCCAGACTCCCTGTTTGGATGGGGTGGAGATGCTGTCTCTATGCGTGGCACAGGCTCTCCTTGGGCTCCTGGGCTTCAGTTATCCTCCCACCTCGGCCTCCCAGAGCAATGGGATTTCAGCTGTGGGCCACCACGCCAGTCCTTGGGTGAGAGCAGGCCTCAGGGGGAGGATCACCTCCAGCCTGGAGTTCAAGACCACACAGGAACACCATCATGTTGACCAAATTGAAAGCCTGTGATTACAGCAGTTTGGGAGGCACAGGCTACAAGATGGACCGAGCTGGGCGGTTTGAGAGAAGCCTGAGAAACCTAGTGAAGAAATAAAAGTAAGAAAGAAAGAAAGAAAGGAAGGAAGGAAGGAAGGAAGGAAGGAAGGAAAGAAAGAATGAAAGAAAGAGGGAAATCCATTCTCCTGCAAATCTTCTGCCCTCAGTAATTCCCCCCATTACCCCCACATGTGAGGGTCCCCCAAGCTTGGTACCTTCCAGCCACAACAACTACCAATGGTTGCCCCCATTTTGGTGCAGGAGTTCCCAAGTCTCCCTGCCTGGGTTCCTGCTGGCTCTCCTCTTCGAGGTGAGAAATGTGCCCCAGGCAGGCTGACCCTCTGACTCAGCAATGAGGAACTTCTGCCAAGAAAAGCCAGGGACACATCCCTCACCCAGGAATATTTCTTCCCACTCAATCCCATTTTTCCTGGCTCTAAAGTCAGTTGCCCTATGAACACACCATGCATCGTTGAGAATCTGTGTATGATTCTGATGTTTTTTGAGACAGGGTCTGGCTCTGTGGCCTAGGCTAGTGCCCGGAGACACAACCGACGTTCACTGTCAGCCTTGATTTCACAATCTCTGGCGATGTTCCCACCTCAGTCTCTGGAGCGACCCTGTTTGGTTGGGTGTGAGAATGGGTCTCCATGCGTGGCAGAGGCTGGCCTTGGGTTCCCAAGCTTCAGTCATCCTCCGCCTCAGCCTCCCAGAGCAATGGGATTTCAGCTGTGTGCCACAATGCCAGTCCTTGGGTGAGGGCAGGCTTCAGTGGGAGGATCGCCTCCAGCCCAAAGTTCATGACCCCGCAGGAACACCATCATGTCAACCAAACTGAAAGCCTGTGATCACAGAACTTTGGGAGGATGCAGGCCGAGAAGATGGACCAAGTTGAGCAGTTTGTGAGCAGCCTGGGAAACCTAGTGAGGAAAGAAAGAAAGAAAGAAAGAAAGAAAGAAAGAAAGAAAGAAAGAAAGAAAGCTGGTGAGAAAGAAAGAAGGGAGGGAGG